>NC_133154.1:2261170-2428670 GCF_048418815.1 Hemitrygon akajei
ATAATGCGAGAGAGGGGCCGAATGCCGGACCTAGGTGGAGGGTTCAAGGCGACCCAGGAGGTTAAGTTGGTTCCCCATTTGAGGAGACCGATGTTGATCGGTATTTTCTACATTTCGAAAGAGTCGCTGTAAGTCAGGACTGGGCGAGGGATAAGTGGGCTGTTTTAATCCAGAGTGTGCTTAAGGGAAGGCTCAGCAAGCTTACTCAGCGTTGTCAGCAGAAGATGCAAAGAAGTATGATGTGGTAAAAGAGACTATACTCAGGATCTTAGTGGGATCTGTGACTTGCCAGGGAAAATCTACGAGACTCCCAAACAAAAATGAAGCGAGTGGTATGATATACGAGCACAAGAGCAAATATTTCAAGTGGGCGATAGCGTCTTAGTTCTGTTTCCAGTAGTAACCAACCCCTCAGGCGAGATTTCACGGTCCGTGCAAAGTGTGAATTATGTTATTGAAACTCCGGACAGACGTAAGCCAACTCAATTAATGCATATCAATATGCTAAAAGCTTATCAGGATGAAAAGGTTAGATACAGTCGGTGCTGTCACAAAAATAAATGAGGCCGTGGTGCCAAATGATAAGGGGAAAACACGTCTTGAAAAGATAAACATGGTGCCGACCAGATTGGAGAACTCTGTTTGTTCTGAACAACCTTGCTGATAAAGTCTCTCACTTAACCCCTGAACAGAGCGAGCTGCTGATTAACACCTGCAGATGTGTGTGCCGGACGTCCCGAGGCGATGCAAGGGGACGGTACATGATGTTATTGTTACTGCAGACCAGCCTATCAAGCAACACCCTTATAGGATGAACTTGGAAAAGAGCAAGCTAGTGGAAAAAGAACTTGAACACATGCTAGCTACAGGTATTATTTAGGCCATCCCACTCGGAATGGGCCTCTCCCTGTGTGGTTGTCCGGAGACCTGATCTGTACATACGATTCTGTACAGATTACAGAAAGGTGAAAGCCATCACAAAAACTGATGCTTACCCCATCCCAAGGGTGGACGATTGCATCGATAAAGTGGGGAGGGCTGAGTACATCACAAAGATCGATTTGTTGAAAGGGTACTGGTGTGTCCCTTTAACTGACAGGGCTAGAGAAATTTCAGCCTTTGTCACTCCATCAGGGTTATACGAGTATAATGTCTTACCTTTTGGCATGAAGAACGCCCCAGCGACCTTCCAAAGGATGATTAATTTAGTGATAAAAGGATTAAAGAACACATAAGCGTATATTGACGATTTGGTGGTCTGGAGTGACACATGGGATGAGAGCATTGTGGCGGTAGAGGAACTGTTTTAAACGGCTGTCTGAGGCCAATCTGACAGTAAAACTCGCGAAAAGTGAGTTCGGCCACGCTACGGTCACATATCTGGAATATGTGGTAGGACAGGGGCAGCTGGGCACCGGTGCAGGCTATCTCTGAAATTCCCATCCCGACGGACAAGAGGGCTCTGAGAAGGTTTAGGGGGATGGTGGGTAAAAACTTTGCGGATATTGCCCTCCCTCTTACTAAGCTCTTGCCGAAGAGCGAGAAGTTTGTGTGGAATGACCTTTGCCTTCGAGAGTCTGAAGACGATACTGTGTCACCACCCTGTATTGAAAGCGCCTGACTTTTCAAAACCCTTCTCCCTAGCAACAAGTGCTAACGACGAAGCGGCAGGGGGCGGTGCAAGTTGCAGACAGACAGGCTGGAATTGGACACCTGGTGGCTTATTTCTCTAAGAAGCTCAATGTCCATCAGAGAAATTATTCTACTGTGGAAAAGGAATTACTGTCAATCATTCCGGCGTTACAACTTTTTGAGGTTTATATTTGTCCGGCATGGAAGCCACTGATAGTTTACACGGATCACAATCCATTCGTGTTTTTGACCATCATGAAGGATAAAAACAAACGTTTGTTTAGTTGGAGTCTGATATTACAGGAATTTGATATAAAGATAAAACATGTAAAAGAAACCGAAAATGTGATTGCTGATTGTCTATCCAGGTGTTAAATATAAAGTTCTCTGTATTGGCCTAATAGCTGATGACTACCTGTATACTAGAGTGTATTTTGTCATGTGCATTCATGTCCTTAATTCTTATCCCCGGTAAAAAATACCTTTAAGGGTGAGGGTGTTATGTGTGAAGCCAAGCAGAGCTGCAGAACGAATGCTGCTAATAAGAGAGAGATAACGAGAGAGAGGCATATAATTTAGTAATTTTTGGCGTCTGCAGTGATACTGCCCCGGACATTTTGCTTTCAACATGACCTGCTCGTTAACACTCCTGCTGAGACAAAAGGAAGTGGTGAAGTTTGATGGACAGGTGATACCCCATCGGGGGGGGGGGGATAAAATAGCGGGTTTGCTAAGACACAGGAGACACGCCACGAGACCCTGAAGAGAGGATTGTGCCCCCACAATTTGGTGGGAGTTTGGAGGACCGATTCGCGGGAATCGGCCAGAGGCTCACAGGGTGTAAAGGTACAACCGGTGGGGACCTGTTGTGTGTCCACCCTTGGCTGGGTGACGGGTTCACCACGGAAGAACGGGTCGCATCTGGAACGGAGGGGTCACAGTCGGTGACCACAACGGGGACAAGAGACAACGGAAGGTTTGCCTGAAATTTCATCTCTCTCTCACTCTCTCTCCTCTCTCTCTCTCTCTCTCTCTCTCTCTCTCTCTCTCTCTCTCTCTCTCTCTCTCTCTCTCTCTCTCTCTCTCTCTCTCTCTCTCTCTCTCTCTCCCTCTCAACGGTACCACAACAACTATCTCGAACTACACTAAACTGAACTGAACTCTGCTTCACTGGAAGACCGATCATTTACCCCTAGCTTCGATAGAGCTTGGCTGATTGCTATTCCCATACTTCTGTGTATATTATCATTGCTAACCTGTTACATTTATATCCTTGCATTTAGTGTACTGTATTACTTAATTTACTAATAAACTTGTTAGTTGTCTAATAATTACAGACTCCAACGAGTGCTCCATTTCTGCTGGTTTGACAACCCGGTTACGGGTTACGTAACACATGTTTCACTAATAACTACATCATATTTCCAGATTTCAATCCATGCTCTAAAGCTCATCCACCTTTCTTACAATGCTCCTAGCATTAAAAATAAATGCATTTTAAGAAATTCTCCACCTCTTTCCTCTCTGGTTATCTCTAACAGTAAAAAGAACTTTACTGTCTTCTTTTTCTTCCTCCTTCTCCCATACATCTGTCCTACACTCCGGTTATGTTTCTTGACCCCCCATTAACGTGGTCATTCCTTTTTATTTCTCAGCTTCACCCATAGCGCCTCACTAGTCGAATTCTCCACTTTGTCCTGACGGAAACAATGCCGTGACATTTTCCCTGGCTAGTAACATTACCCCTCCTCCTTTAATCCCTCCACTCTGTCACCACCAAACCAACAGAACCCAGCAATATCGAACTGCCAGTCGGATTCTCCGAGCAACAAAGTCTCACCAATGGCAGCAACGTCGTATTTCGAGGTGGTGATCCGTGCCCTAGCTCATCCGGGCTTTCCTACAGCACCTCTTGCACTGAAATGTAAGAAACTCAGGACCCTACTCGCGCAAGGCTCAACCTTTTGCTTCCTGACTTTGTCTGAGGTCTTACCACCCTCTGCCTCCACAACCTCTCCACGAACTGTTCCGGCATTCTGACTCCAGCTAAGATATTATATAATCTTCCTAATTCAGGCCCTCACTAGCACGATGGCACGGGTAGCAATCCTGAGATCACAATCCTGGAGCTCCTGTCCTTACCATCGCACCTAACTCCCTGAACTCCTTCTGCAGAACCTCTTCACTTCTCCAACCCACGTCATTGGCACGTACATAGATCGCGACCCTCTGGCTGTTCAGCCCTGCCTCTTAAGAATGCCGAGTATTGGACTCGAGATGTCCTGGGCTTTGGCACCCGGGAGGCAACATACCATCCGAGAATTTCGTTCTCGCCCACAACACCTCCTGTCCATTCCCCTATCTAACGAATCACTATCACTACAGTGTTCCTCTTCTCCCTCTTTCCCTTCAGGGTCACAGAGCCAGAATCAGTGCCAGAGACCCGATCACTGTGACTTCCTCTGTTAGGTCATCGCACCCGACAGTATCCAAAATGATATACCTGTTGTTGAGGGGAATGGTCACAGGGATACTCTGTACTGGCTCATTAACCCCCTTTCCCCTTCCTGACTGTTACCCAGATTCCTGTGGCTCTGCATCTTGTGTGTGACTACCTTTCTATCTCCCCTTCAGCCTCCCGAAAGATCCGGAGTTCTGAGTTCCAGCTCCATCTGCTTAACGCAGATTGTTGGAAGCTATAGATGGATGGACTTCTCACAGTTGTAGTCATCCGGGACACTGGAGGTCTCCCTAGCTACTGACATCCGCTATCCTGTCTGCCATCTGTACTGTTCTAACTGAGCAGGTGTAAAGAAGGGAATGGAAAACAAAACTTAGCCTAGAGCTTCCCTTTTCATTGTTTCCTCTGTATGACACCTCGTGGAACTAAAGCCTCAAGTTTCACCACTCCGGCCACTCAGGCGACGACGGCCGTGCCTGCCCCTGCCTTCCTTATATTTGCTTTTGCTAATCAATCTCAAACGCGGATTGGGCGCTGGTCAAAGCTCTATTACCATACCCTCAGCCTTCGTCGCTTCCCCACCTTCACTTGCAGCTTGGAATTAGAATTGGAATCAGTATTGGTTTATTATTGCCACATGTGCCGAGATGCAGGGAAAAGGCTGGTTTGCATAATGTGCAATCAGATCAATATTTACATTACAATTTGCGCCTTGGAAGGTTCCAGGATGCAGGCCTGGGCAGGGTTGTATGGGAGACCGGCAATTGCCCAAGCTGCAAGCCTTCCCCTCTCCACACCACCGATGTTGTCCAAGGGAAGGGCACTAGGACCCAAGCAGCTTGGCACCGTTGTCGTCGCAGAGCAATGTGTTGTTAAGTGCCTTGCGGAAGTAAACAACACGATTCCTCAACTGAGCCTCGAACCAGTGACCTTCAGATCACCAGACCGATGCCTTATCCACTAGGCCACACGCGAACACTGAGGCAGCACAGGAAATATAATAACAGAATAAAATGTAGCAGCTGAAGAGAAAAGTGCAGTGCTGGCAGAAAAATAGAGCGCAAGAGCTGCGATCAGGTAGGTTGGGATGTGACGAGTCCAACAACGTACTCGGGGATTGCTCAATAGTTTTACAACAGTGGGGTAGAAGCTGTCCTTGAACCTGGTGGGATGTACTTTCAGGCTTTTGTATCTTCTGCCCGATGGGAACGGGTAAAAGAGAGAATGCCCGGTGTGAGTGGGGTGGGGGGTGTTTGATTATGCTGGCTGCTTTACCGAGGCGGCAGAAAAATTAGACGGAGTTCGTGGAGCGGAGGCTGGTATCCGTGATGTGCTCAGTCTATGTCCATAACTCTCTGCGGTTTCTTGTGATCACGGGAAGAGCAGTTCCCGGACCAAGCCGTGATGTATCTGGACAGGTGTGTCGATGAAAATGCAATCGGGAAGCTTCAACTATAAGAAGAAGTCGTACACCCGTTAGGTTGTTTTCCCTGGAGTGGCAGGGGCTGAGTGGAGCCTAATAGAAAATACAATAGACAGCCAGTGTGTTTTCCATGAGGGTGGAAATGTCTGATATAGAGGGCTTGCAGTCATGGTGAGAGAAGTTCAAAGGAGACGTGTGGGGGGCGAGTGCGTTTTTTACACAAAGTGGGGGGCGCATGGAATGTGCTGCCCGGGGGTTGGGGGGGGTGGCAGTCGAGGAAGATACGAAAGAGATGTTTAAGAGGGTATAAGATAGACACATGATGGGGTGGAGGGAGTAGGGAGAGAAGGAAGTTAATTTAGTTCGGCACAAACACAGAGCTATATATGATCACGAGGGCCACAAATAAGCTCTGTGATCACAAATCTCTCCCCCAGGGCATGAGGAGTCTGCAGCGAGACAGGGGAATGCAGAGGGCGAGAAAGGAGATGGGGATAGAGGTGGTGGGGAAGGGGGAGAATGAGATAGAGTGTGGGAGGGTAGAGGGAAAGGGGGTAGGGGAAGAGAGCGAGGGAAGGGTTAAGAGGGAGAGGAGAGGGGAATAGGGGGAAGAGGAGAAGGAGAGCAGAGAAGGAGAGGAGTGGAGGAGGAGAGACATAGGGAGCGGGTGGAAAAAAGGTAGGGGAGGGATGGAAGAGGGAGGGTAGGGAGAGGGAGGGGAGGGAAAGTGAAAGGGGAAGAGAGGGGAAATGGATAGAGAGAGAGAAAGAGCGCGTGCAGAAGGGAGGGGAGGAAGGGCAAATATTAAACGAGATCAAAGGGCAAAGAATGACCTGGGTACAATTACATAATGTAAAAGGTTATATAATCGCACATGAGAACGGGCAAGGGTTAGAGAGACGTTAGCAATACAGAAAAATATGCGACTAGCTTTGATAGACACCCCTGGTCGGCATGGATAAGATGAGTAGAATGGATCTTATTCGTGCTATATAACTCAGAATTAGCTTTATTATCATTGACCTAAGTCGTCAAATTTGTTGTTTTACGGCTGCTGTGTGAAGTGTAATACATAAAATTATAAAACTAAAGCAATAGTGCGAAAGAGGAATAGTGAAGTCGTGTTCATGGGATCATGGACAGTTCAGAAATCTGATGGCAGAGAGTATCGAGCTCTTCCTGTTTCTTGGGGTCCAGCTCCAAAGTCAGTGATAGCCCACGCAAGTGGGTAAGACAGTAAAGAAGGCATAGCATTTCTTGTTGAAGAGTCAGCGGTGGAAAGGGTGAGCAGCTTCAAGTTTCTGGGCGCTAACAACGAGACGGTCTTCCCCTAGCCCAACATATCGATTCGATCACGAAGGACACACGCCTAGGGCTCTACTTCACTAGGAAATTGGGGGAATTCGGTCTATCACCGAAGTCTTGCAAATTTCCACAGGGGTATGGCCTAAAGCGTTCTGTCTGGTTGGACCATGATCACAAGAGGCTGCAGAGAGTTGTAGACTCAGCCAGTCCCATCACGGGCCCCAACATGAGGGCTTAAAGCGGCGGCGCCTGAAGAAGATGGCGTAAGGACCCTTAAAATCCGAGTCTAGCCCTCTGCACATTACTACCGTCAGGGACGAGGCACAGCAGCCTGAAGATTCAGGAACCTATACATTCATCGTAAAATTAAGACTCGCATATTAGCCATTTCTGTTCTGATAAAAGTCTCTAACTCTCCTCTCTATTTACGCTTCTTGCACACCTCTGTCATGTCACCTCTCATTGCCCTTCGCACTAAAGTGAAAAGCCCTCGCTTGCTCAATCTTTCCTCGTAAAAATTGGTCTCCAGTCCATGCAACATCCCGGTACATCTCCTCTGTAGAATACAGAAGAGCAAATCGCGGTATAATTTACGGAGGTGAAGTAACTAAATTACTAGGCTTGTTCCGGCGCGGTGTTGTTCTGTTTTGTGTGAGATGAGGCACGCCCTCTCCAGGACGTTTTAGGAAACCGGGGCGAGCACGATTCATACAACAACCGAAGAGCAGCCATTGCTCCTCCAACACAAACTCTCTCTGCCCGTTTCAGCTGCCCCTTAGTTCTCAGCTTGTTAGTCCGGGAACCGTCGCTGCAAGCCAGGAGGGGCTTCGTCGGACGTCTCTCTCCCTCTCTTTGCCCCACATTACTCACCCGTTCCGACTGCAGTTTCTGAGGTAAGTGCACGTGTTCACCGGGCTGCGGTCCGCTCCACTCTGGGGGTGGTGAGAAACGGAGCTGGGAGTAAGCGAATGACTGGGGAGAGGCTGGGGGGAATGGGGGGAGAGAAAGATAATGTGCTTTAAACAGAGAGGAGGGGAAGGGATGTGAGCCGTAGAGAGAGGAGGGAAGAGTGATTGACGGGGGGGGGGGGGGGCAGGGGTGGAGGGGGAAGGCGAGAGGGAAAGAAGGGGAGAGAAGGGAGAAGGAGCCACAGCGAAAGAGAAGGAATGAGTGAGAGAAAGGGGCGGAGGGGAAGTAGAGTGTGGTGTAGAGGAGGGGCAAAAGAGGGGAACGGAGGAAGAGGAGAGGAGGAGAAAGATAGGAGGGGCAAAAGATATTGCAGTGGAGGGAGAGAGTCAGAGGGAACGGGGAGCTAAAGAGAGAGGAAGACGTGGGGAGGGGAGGGGGAGGGGAAGGAGATAGGCAGTGGATGGAGAGAGGGTCAGAGGAGGATAAATGGGAAAGAAAATTGTGTGGATAGGGAGAGAGGACTTTGGGGAAAAGGGAGAAGAAAGTTATGCGGAGATAGATGGAAATGGAGAGGGGGGAGGAGATAAATAAAGAGGGAGAGATGGGGAGAGGTGGCAAGGAGGGTGGGTAGCGAGGTGGGACTGCCCTAGGAAGGTAGGGAGGATGAAGTGAGAGGTGGTGGTGACGAGGGAGCGCCATCCTTGTCGTGTTTGTCCACACTGCCTGGAGCAGACACATCCTCTATACATACTCCTGCCAGTGGTTGATTCTGGAGTGGGCTAGGGTTCAGGGGCTGAGTAACTGTCTTCGGCTGTGCTCTTTTTCTGACTCTCTCCTTCTCTTCCTTCTTTCTCACTCTCCGTATTTCCCTCCCTTTCCTTTCCTCCCCCTATTTATCCCTCTTTTTCCACCTCACCCCTGTCCCTGGCTTCCCTTCCTGGCTTTCTTCTGTTCTTCGTCCCTTTCCCTTTCCCTCCTTCACTCCCCTCCTCTCTCTCCTCCCTCCCTCTTCACCCACTGTCTCTCCATCACATTCTTTTCCTCCGCTCTCCTCTCTCCTCTTCTCCCCTCTCTCCCCTTCCCCTGAATTTCTCTCTTCCTGTCCCCTTGTTAACACTTATTTGCACGTTCTGCCTGTGGTTAGCAGTGTAGGGAGTATTTATGACACTCTGTCGCTAAACTCGTAAAAGGGGGAGAGGCTGTGAAAACTCTGACCTCCTTCTCATCAACCACCACTTCCCCCCTCTCACATCCCTGCATCTCTGCGACCGGATGTTGTTTGGGAAACTGAAATCGAGACTAAGATATCCGCTGAGGCAGATGTTCCGTCATTTGCTGGCCTCACCATCAGTTACTACACCACCCTTCTGAGGACTCCAGTCTCACCTCCTGCCCATCGGACGAGATTGCGATCCTACTCTCCCTACTCCTGGCTCCGGCAGCGAAAGTGAGCGCGGGTGAGATGCCCGGTGTCTGTCCCCTGGTTGGGACTCGGAAGGGGGCGGAGGTTGGCTGTGGGTGGTGGGGGCGGGTGTGGGTAGGGGAATGTGGAAACCAGCTATCCGGGATAGCGTGTCGTCCAGGTAGCAAGGGGTCGGGCGTGTTGAGGGAGCAGACAGGGTGGATCTGACTGATGATATTGGTTGTTCAACAGCGCCAAGCTTGAGTCTTTATTTCTCATCTGGTGTGAGTAGCTACAAGAGAACAAGAATTTCTAAATAAGGATGTATTCCTAAGACTTTATAAAGCATTGGTCAGACCACATATAGAAAATTGTAAAAGCAGACTTGAGTTCCACAAATAAGAACTGATACGCTGGCATTGGAGAGGGTCCAGAGGAAGCTTACAAAGAATGAGCCTGGAAAAGGTTAACATTGCAAGCTGTTGATGGTTGTGGCCCTGTACTCGCTGGAGTTTAGAAAATGAGTGGGTCGGGCCGATCAAATAGTGAAGGCCTAAATAGTGTGGATGTGGAGAAGATGTTTCTGATGCTGGGCGTCGTGGAGAATCTGAGACTAGAAGGACGTCCCTTTTGAACAGAGATGAGGAGGATTTGTTTTTAAGCTAGAGAGTAGAGAATCTGTGGAAACTATTGCCACGGCCCCGTCTGTGGAAGTCAAGTCATAGGGAATTTTTAAAGTGAAGGTTGATTGGTTTGATTACTAAGGGCGTCAAATGTCATGGAGGAAAAGGCATGAGAATGGGTTTGGGAAATCGATAAATCAGCCATGATTGAATGGCGGAGCAAATTCGGTGAGCCGAACAGCCTATTTTTGCTCCAACATTTCATGGTCTCCTCCTTCGCAGGTGTATATGAAAATAAACTGGGCAACTGCAAAAAAGCAAGTAAGTAAGTAATACGAAGAGCATGAGCTGCAGAGCTTTTAGGTGCTGGAATAAGTTCGCATAGGATACAAAGATTGGCGATGTTGTGCATAGCGGAAGAGCTTGCCAAAGGACGCAGCGGGTACAGATTAGTTGCGGATACGGGCGGAAAATGGCAGATAAAGTTTAATTCGGGCAAGTGTGAGGTGTTGCATTTTGCGAGGTCAAATGTAAAGAGGACAGGCCCGCAGTCACGACAGGACCCTTAACGCTTTTGGCGTACAGATTTTGGAATCCATGTCCGCAGCTCCCTGAAGGTGGTCGCACAGTTTGACAAGGTGGTAAAGGCGCATAGAAGGCTTTTCTTTATCAGTCGGGATGTTGAGTAAGAGAGTTAGGGAGTCACGTTACAGTTGCACAAAACTTTGGTCAGGCAGCACTAAAATTACTGAGTGCTAACCGGGATTAGAGGGACATGCGCTGTAAAGAGAGGTTGGGCAAATTTGGGTTGTTTCCTCTGGGGCGGCAAAGGGTGAGCTGAGACCTGATGGAAGTTTATAAGATTATGAGAGACAGAGCTAGAGTAGATGGTACCTTTTTCCTTAGGATGGAGATATCGAAAACCAAACGGCGTGCACATGGGAGAGGGCCGCAAGTTCAAAGATGTGCGGGGATTGTTTTTCACAGAGAATGGCGGGTGTGCGTCGAATGTGCTGTCAGGATGGTAGTGGAAGCTGGTATGATAGAGATATTTTAAGAGGATATTATGGTCTTGAAACTGACAGGGAAAGATCAATCGCAGGCAGAAGAGACAGATGAAACTGTCATTTTCAGATGAACAGATGAAACAGATGAATACGGCATTGACTTAGACTCCCTTCATATTGCTGCGTTATTCCAAGATCAGAGCAAATGGCAGGGCCAATTCCATACTGGCCGTTGTTCCTAAAATCATAGAGTACTACTGGACAAAAAAACAGGCCTTTCTCTGCCCATTTGATCTGAGCCAACGCAGATCTCTGCCTAGTACCAATCTAGTGGCATCCGAAACATATCCTTTCATAACCCTCTCAATCATGTACCATGTCCAAACCTCTCTTAAATATCACACTCGCCGCCACTCTGATAGTGAAGAGGTATCCCCTCACTAAATAAAGAGGTTCCCCTTAAATATTTCAACTATCACCCCTAAACCTATGATGTCTTGTTCTAGTCTCAATCACCATTTGGGGGAAAAGCCAGTAAGCATTGAACCTATCTATATTACTCTTAACTGTCGACACCTCTATGGAGATATCCTTTCATTCTCCTACTTTCCAAGGAATAAAGTCCTAATCTATTCAACCTTTCACTTTAACTCAGATCCTGAAGTCCCTGTCACATCTTTGTAAATCTTCTCGACATTCTTCTCCATATCTTTCCTGTAGGTGGGAGGTCAGACCAGCAATGATTGCCCCACACACACACCTCGATCCTCACCCATGGCTCGCTGGCTCTCTTCCACCCACCGGATGGATTACTCTGGTGTTGCCCGCATCTCATTGAACCTCATCTCCGCTGACAGAGTCCCCAGTTTCAAACTGCACGTGTCAACGCTGGTTTTAGCTTGTTTACCGCGGTGCGTTTCTTGAAGAGATACCAGAGTTGCTCGAAAGTTTCAGAGTTTTGTTCCGGAGTGACTCTAGTGCGTTCTGAGGGAAGTCATGTACAGGGAAATCCAACTTTATTGCTGTCGCGTACACAGAGGAGATTTGCCAAGATGCTGCCTGGATTAAAGATCATGTTTCATAAGGGAAGGTTCAGAGAGCGAGCACTATTCTCTTTGGAGCGAAGGAGAACGAGGGGTGACTTGATAGAGGTGTACAAGATGATAGGAAGCATAAATAGAGCGGGCAGCCAGAGACATTTCCCCAAGACGGAATTGTCCATTAACAGGGGAAATGTGAGTATATAGGGTGGGGTGGGTGGTGGGGGAATGGCGGAGGGAGGATTTCTCTTAGATAAAAAATGCTGGTGCAAGGGAACACATTTCCAAGGGGAGGAGTGGTAGAGATAGATAAATTAGAAACAATTCAGATAGAGAGCCTTACAGATGAAAAAAATGGGTGGGCAATATGGGAGGGAAGAGTTAGATTGATATATTATTGCCCGTAACGCCGTTGGGGTTTAGAGCAGCAAAGAAGGTCCCCTCCCCCTTTCTGACGCACACAAGAATAGAAGGATTCTTCATTACTATTTCCATAGAAATTTTTGACCAGTCACCATTGTTAACCCTGAGTTGAATCCCCGAACCTGGAGAACAGGTGGGCCCCCTCTTACTGAGACCTCCAACCTTTGACCTGTTTGGCATGGGTGACACTACCAAGAGACCAAGGACAAGAGCATAACCCCAGCCAACGTAGTTCTCCCGGTATTGAGGCACGTAAGCCTCCCAAACCATAGGCTGTGGTCCTCTTGTAGGAGATTGATCTAAGAGTAGGCTAAAAGGTGGGCACATCATGGGCCGAAGAGCCCGTACTATACTGTACTGCTCTTTGTTCTATGTACCGAGGTACAGCGAAAAGCTTGCCTTGCAGATTGTTAATGCAAATCAAATTATTACCCTGTGAATTCAGATAGACCATTCTTTTATCTAGGTGAAACATCAGAAAGTAAAGGGAAATGTTACAATTACAGAGAAATTGCA
This sequence comes from Hemitrygon akajei, assembly GCF_048418815.1. Taxonomy (NCBI): domain Eukaryota; kingdom Metazoa; phylum Chordata; class Chondrichthyes; order Myliobatiformes; family Dasyatidae; genus Hemitrygon; species Hemitrygon akajei. The sequence continues at coordinate 2,273,912 of NC_133154.1, forward strand.
GTGCCAACAGACACTAAGTAGTCCGACGTATCATTCTAGGGAAGCGTTAAATAGCCTTAAAACAGCGGGGTAGAAACTTTCCCAGAGCCTGGCGGTATGTGCCTTCAGAGTTCTGCATCTTCAGCCCCTATGGGAGGGGAACTTCTGGGGTAAATGGGGCCTTTGATTATGCTGGCTATGTTATTGGTGATTTAATGCTAGAAACTTTCATCTTTCAACCTTCCTCACAACCTCAGCCCCAGTTACGTGCACAGGAGCATGTGCACCGCCCCCGCCTTTCTGGTGTCAATAACCCAGCTGCTTTTAACTGACTGGACTATCTATCTAATTTCTGTACTCGGAATCATCGTTATTTTGTAAGCACAAGTGTATATAACTGGAGGGCAGACAGAGGTCACAGAGTGCATATTGAGGGAGCAGGGAGGACGTTCCCCTAGGCCTGCGTGTCCAGAAACTGTGTCGGAGATATTGGCGGTGGGAGGAGGGGTGGGTGGAATTCCACCATGCAGAGGACAGAAGATGCTTGGAATTCATGCAGAGGACCGCGTTGTGAATTGTGTAGAAGGTTGCAGTAGGTTACAACGGGACATTGCCAGGGTGCAGAGCTGGGCTGAGAAGCGGCAGGTGGTGTTCAGTCTGGGAAAGTATGATGTGATACACCTTGGAAGGTCAAGCTTAAAGGCGGAGTACAGAGTTAATGCCAGGATTCTTAGCAATGTGGAGGCATCCTGGGGTCCACATCCGTATATCGCTCAAAGTTCGGTGCTAAGAAGATGTATGGTGTGTTAGCCTTCATTTCTCGAGGGAATGAGTTCAAGTGTCGCGAGGTGATTTTGCAGCTCTATAACACAGTAGTTAGGTCATTCTTGGAGTATTGCGTTCAGTCTGATTTCCCTATTACGGGAAAGAAGTACATCGATTTTTGTAAGTTGCGTGATAATGTTCTCCATGGAAGGCTCATCCAGAAAGTTGGCAGTGGTGAGATCCATAGAAACCTGGCTATGTGGAATCAGAACTGGTTTGTTGAAGGCAGTGAGTGGTAGTAGATGGAGCATATTCTGCACGGAGGTCTGTGAACAGTTGTGTTCCAACAGGGATTTGTTCTGCTCTTTGGGATTTTTACAAATGACTTCGATGAGGAGGAAGAAGAAGAGCGGATTAGAAAGTCTGAGGATGAGACAAATTTTGACGGAGGCGTGGAGAGTGTAGAAGGTTATCATAGGTTATAACATGACGGGATGCAGAGCTGGGTTGAGAAGTGGCAGATGAATTTCAGTCCGGAAAAACGTGAAGTGCTTCATTTTGGAAGGTCGAACTTGAAGAGAGAATACAAGGATAATGCCAGGATCTTTTGCAATGTGGAGGGACAGAGGCATCTTGGGGTCCACGTCCACAAACTCCTCAAAGTTGCTGAGCAAGTTAAGAAGGCGCATCACGTGTTATTCGTCATTAATCGGAATCTGATTTCAAGAGCCTTGAGGTAATACTGCAGCTCTATTGTGTTCACTTCTTCTTCTTCTTCTTCTTCTTCTTCTTTCTTCTTCTTCTTCTTCTTCTTCTTCTTCTTCTTCTTCTTCTTCTTCTTCTTCTTCTTCTTCCTCTTCTTCTTCTTCTTCTTCTTCTTCTTCTTTTTCCTCTTCATCTTCTCTTTCTCCTTCTTCTTCTGCTTCTTCTTCCTCTTCTTCTTCTTCTTCTTCTTCTCCTTCTTCCTCTTCCCTCTTCATCTCCTCCTCCTCATCCTCCTCCTCCTCCTCCTCCTCTCCTTCTTCTTCTTCTTCTTCTTCTTCTTCTTCTTCTTCTTCTTCTTCTTCTTCTTCTTCTTCTTCTTCTTCTTCTTCTTCTCCTTCTTCTTCTTCTTCTCCTCCTCCTCCTTCTTCCTCTTCCTCTTCATCTCCTCCTCCTCCTCCTCCTCCTCCTCCTCCTCCTCCTCCTCCTCCTCCTCCTCCTCCTCCTTCTGCTTCTTCTTCTATCCATCACCTACTGGGGCATAGGCCGCCGACAGCAGCTCGCCAGAGTCCTCTGTCCTGGGCCAATAGAAAGTTGATTGGCTCTTGGCCTTCCGCTTTCAGTACAAGACTTCATATATCTTTGAGGTGAAGATCCTTCTTCTCCCAATGATGAGGTCTTTGGAGCTTCTGCTGGCGTTCCTGTACCTCTGTGTTTTTATGGGATGGGGTTGCTATACCCATATCCAACCGTCCTCCTTTCGTAACAAGTCTAAAGATCTCGGCCTGAAACGTCGATTGTTTACTCTTTTCCTCAGATGCTGCCTGGCCTGCAGGGTTCCTCCAGCATTTTGTTTGTGTTACCTTGGATTTCCAACTTCAACAGGTTTTCTTATGCTGGTGGGTCAGCTATGGCGGAGTTGAGCTCATTTAAGTTTGCCTCATTATAGGAAGGATGTGGAAGCTATAGAGAGGGTGCGGAGGAGATTTACCAGAAAGTAGCTTGGATTAGACAACATGTCTTATGAGGAAAGGTTGAGCGAGAAAGAGCATTTCTCTTTAGAGCGCAGGAGCATGAGAGATGACTTGATAAGATTGAAAAAGGAATAGATCGATTGGACAGCCAGCGCCTTTTCTACGGCGGTAAAGGCCAATAGCAGAGGACATCTGTTTAAGGTGATTGGAGGTGCGTTTAATGGCGACGTCACTTAAGGGGACACTTACGTAGCTACATGGATGAAAGAAAAATGGAGGGCTTTGAGTGTGGGGGGAGGCAGATTTAGATTGATCTTAGAGTAGGTTAACTCTACCACGCCGTGGGAAGAGTGGTAAAGTGAGCACCACAGGAGGAGCAGTCAGGAGAGAGGAAACATTGTGGGAGGGGGCAGTAAAGAGAGAGCTGCGGGGGGGGGGGGGGGAGTAAGGAGGGAAGTGCCTCGAGAAGGATATTGAGAATAGGTCGTCGGGGAGGTTGCAGGGAGTTAAGGGTTAGGGGTTATGGAGGAAAGGAAGGTAGGTGGAGCTGAGTCTAGGGCCAGATCAGTCATAATCTTATGAAATGGCAAAGCAGATCGACAGGCTGGATGACCATTCCTACCACTCCTCCTTCTAATTCGTGTTATTGCTGATGGGGAAACATGGGTTATGGGAAAGGGAGGACTCGTTGTAAACGGTAACGCAAAGTTTTATTTTTTGTTTCAAGATGAATTAGCACTTTATGCAGTCCTATTACAAACTTCCGGATGAGAATCGGAGTGAAGCTCCCTCCACACCATTCCATCACACATCCCAAGCTTAGACACAAAGTGAAGTTCCCTTCACATCGTCCCACCACACATTTCCAGGGTGAGACACTGAGTTGAAGCTCCTTCCATACCGTTTATCACGCATCCCGAGGTCAGACACAGAGTGAATCTCCTTCCACACCGTCCTAACACACATACCGAGGACAGAAATAGAGTGAAGCTCCCTTCACACCATCCCATGAAACATTCCCGGGTCAGGGCCTTCGTCGGGGTCCTGATGGCGCAAGGGGAGGAGCCTTCGGCAGCTTTAAGCGCAGCAGGGTTATTGACAAAAAGAAGTATGCGAAACGCTCCCGAGGTGGTTGAGCAAGTGCGCCATGGGCGTAAACAAGGAAGGGAACCTTCATCGGAGCTTACTGGAAGTGCTCGCAAGATTGCAAGTTCAAAATAGATTTATCATTAGTGTGCGCCTGTGTTAACATATGCTGCCTTAAGATGCACTTTTTTTGCAAGCAAAAGAAATGTGCATCGATATAGTTGTGCGATTGTCATCTGCAGTGATAAAGATAATGATAAATCTATCATTCCAATACAAGCCATTCTCCCCACACTTTCCATTCAGCCGAACTTTTCTCGTACTCCACGAACAATGTAACCATTCTCTCCCACATTGCTCTTTTTTCAGTCATCCATGTACCGATCGAATAGTGCCATTATTGACTCCAATGTCTCAGCCTTTAATATAACCTCGGCAGTGCGTCCCACACACCCTCCACTCTCTGTGTAAAAAAAAATCTGCCTCTGATATTCTCTCTGATCTTTAGTCTAATCACCTTAATATTATTCCAATTCGTATGAGGTTGTCACTCAGTGAAAAATGGCGTTGTATCTGTACTCGATTTCTGACTCTTATCATTTTATACAACTCTGTCAATTCGCCTCTCATTCTCCTTCGCTCCAAAGAGAAAAGCCCCAGCTCGCTCAGCCTTCCCATATAAGGCATATGCCCTAATCTAGGCAGCATCTTGGTAAACTTCCCCTTTAGTTTTTTGTAAAGCTTTCATATCCTTCCTATCATGAGATGACCAGAAGGAAACATAATTCTCCAAAACATTAAATGCATTAGGGGACATCTAAGAGAACTAAGCAGTTGAGATGCTGGCTGATAATATTCATTCGGACTGGGAAGGAAGCGGCAGAAGACAGAGTAAGAAGGTGCTGGCAACCAGAGGATTATGAACTGACAGGTGTAAAGTGAGACTAGGAGATTCCATTTGACCATAGAAGAGGATATTCAGAGGGACGCGATGGCGCAGGTGAAGAGAATGGGTGAGGCTAACCAGAACAGTGATAGAGAGAAAAGGACAATGGTTGGGTGTTGAAATACTCGGAAGTTAGAGAAATCGATCGGCATGACATTAGGAGGCTACACAGACAGAATATGAGGTGTTGCTCCTCCAATTTGAGTTTGGCCTCATCGTAGCAGTAGAGGCGGCCATAGGCAGAAATATCAAAATGGGATCGGGAAACCGAACTGCCTCTGTCTCCTTCCTTTCTAGGCTTAGCGATGGGTTTTGGCCCGAAACGTCGAGTGTTTATTCGAATAGACTGAGGGCAACGTGGGGGAAAGAGTTAAATTGATCTTAGTGTAGGTTAAAAGACTGGCACGACATTGTATTGTGTTGTGCTGATCTAGGTAGGAAGTGCAATGTCCAAGGCTGCCAGGATATGATTCCCTGTCAGGAGTCACACAGGTCTAGAGCGTGATGAAGGGTTTTCGTCGTAGAGGACACTAAGTACCAGGAGTTGGAACGTTATGTCGCGTTGTTCAATAGCTTATGCGGCCGCACTTGGAGTATTGTGTGCGGTTCTTGCCATCCCCATTACAACAAGGGTGTGATTAATTGAAGAGGGTTAAGAAAATAATAATGGAGATCTTACTGAGACTGGAGGGCTTGAGTTATAAGGTGGGACTGAAAAGGCTGGGACTGTTTTTCCCTTTTCCCTCTGTCGGGAGACATGACAGAGGTTTATAAAACCACGAGGAGCCTAGATAATGTGGGCCATCACGGTCTACATCCTGCATGCTTGTGGAGTCCAATCCTAAAGAGCAAAAACTTAAGGGAAGTTTTAAAGAAAATCTGGGGGGGGGGGGGAGTCAAGTTGGTAGGGCGCATTAGATGCTGCACGGTGTGCTGGCGTACGTTAGTCGGGAAATTGAGCTCAAGAGCTACAAGCTACTCTGGTCTGCTCTCCAAATCGGGCAACTTTCTGGTGAACCTTTTTTGTGCCCCTTCCAGTCGAAACACATCTTTTGTGTAGCAGGACAACTAGAGGCGCACACATTTCCCCAAATGAGATCTCTGCAGCTTCCGAAACATCTACAACATAACCTCCAAACTCCTATCCTCAGAGTCCTCTCTGATGAAGTGCTTTTCCACAGCCTATTGACCTGTGTCTTTACCATCGGGAAACCTGCAGGCCATGATATCTCAATTCCACAACTGAGATCCCAAGTAGAAGATAAATTATGAGCCTTTCAGCTCATAATCTCCTGCTGACCAAAGAAACCGACTCCACAGTCTAAACCTTCCCTCCTACACAGACCATAGTTTCAGTTGATCCAGATCCTTGTGTAACTTTTGTCAACTTTCAGAGGTGACAGGATGGGACATTACCCGTCACGAAAGTGGGCAGAGAGATGGCAGATGCAGTTTAATCCTCAGCAGTTCGGGTGCTAGGCTTTGGACGGAAGGGATAGGGAGAGGAAACATACTGAAAATGGAAGTGCTCGATCATCCGATGAGGTGGGGATTTTTTGTTTTGCTGCGTCCTCAGTTCAGAGCGTGTGCGTGTGTGTGTTTCTCTCTCTCTCTAAAGAAGATTACAGAATAGATTTCAATCGGCGAATGGGCAGAGGGAGGATGTCTATGTAGAGCCTCGGAGAGAGACGGTGTTTTAGGGTGTAGACAGGAGGGAGGGAGCTGGGAGGGGAGTGAGGAGGGAGCACTGAGGAGGAGCAGTAGTGAGCATCATGCCGCGGGATGGGGTGGGGAGAGGACCACCGCAGCAGGGTCAGTCAGCAGAGACGAAGCAATGTGAGAGAGGCAGCGCGGAGAGAGCGCTTCAGATGAGGAGTAAGGAGGGAAGGGTCCATGGTGAAGGTGCGGGAAATAAAGGATTATGGAGAAAAGGAAGGTGGGTGGATCTGAGTCCATGGTCAGATCAGTCATAATCTTATTAAATGGCAAAGCAGGCTCGATGGGCCGACGGCCACTCCTGTTTATAGATCGTAGGTTTTGGGTGGGGAGAAGTGTTAGATAGGGAACCGTGAGTTTTGCAAAAGGGAGGATTCACTGTAAACGGTATCAGGAAGTTTTATTTTCGACTTCGAACTGAATTAGCACTTCACTTCCTCCATGCCGTCCTACTGCAGACCTCTGAGTCAGACAGAGAGTGAAGCTCTCTCCACACCGTCCCATCACACACTCCCAGGTTCAGTCACAGAGTGAAGCGCCCTCCCCGCCATCCCATCACACACTCCCGGGGTCAGACACAGAGTGAATCTCCCTCCACACCGTCCCATCACACACTTTCGGGGTAAGACACTGAGTGAAGCTCCCACCACACCGTCCCATCACACACTCCCAACGTCAGTCACAGAGTGAAGCTCCCACCACACTGTCCCATCACACACTCCCAACGTCAGTCACAGAGTGAAGCTCCCACCACACCGTCCCATCACACACTCCCAACGTCAGTCACAGAGTGATGCTCCCACCACACTGTCCCATCACACACTCCCAACGTCAGTCACAGAGTGAAGCTCCCACCACACCGTCCCATCACACACTCCCAACGTCAGTCACAGAGTGAAGTTCCCACCACACCGTCCCATCACACACTCCCAGGTTCAGTCACAGAGTGAAGCGCCCTCCCCGCCATCCCATCACAGACTACTGGGGTCAGACACAGAGTGAAGCTCCCACCACAACGTCCCATCACACACTCCCAACGTCAGTCACAGAGTGAAGCTCCCACCACACCGTCCCATCACACACTCCCAACGTCAGTCACAGAGTGAAGCTCCCACCACACTGTCCCATCACACACTCCCAACGTCAGTCACAGAGTGAAGCTCCCACCACACCGTCCCATCACACACTCCCAACGTCAGTCACAGAGTGAAGCTCCCACCACACCGTCCCATCACACACTCCCAGGTTCAGTCACAGAGTGAAGCGCCCTCCCCGCCATCCCAACACAGACTACTGGGGTCAGACACAGAGTGAAGCTCCCACCACACCGTCCCATCACACACTCACAACGTCAGTCACAGAGTGAAGCTCCCACCACACCGTCCCATCACACACTCCAGGTTCAGTCACAGAGTGAAGCGCCCTCCCCGCCATCCCATCACACACACCCGGGGTCAGACACAGAGTGAAGCGCCCTCCCCACCATCCCATCACACACTACTGGGGTCAGACACAGAGTGAAGCTCCCACTACACCGTCCCATCTCACACTCCCAACGTCAGTCACAGAGTGAAGCTCCCACCACACCGTCCCATCACACACTCCCAACGCCAGTCACAGAGTGAAACTCACTCCACACCGTCCCATCACACACTCCCAGGTTCAGTCACAGAGTGAAGCGCCCACCCCGCCATCCCAACACACATTCCCGGGGTCAGACACAGAGTGAATCTCCCTCCTCACCGTCCCATCACACACTCCCAGGTTCAGTCACAGAGTGAAGCGCCCTCCCCGCCATCCCATCACATACTTCCGGGGTCAGACACTGAGTGAAGCTCCCACCACACCGTCCCATCACACACTCCCAACGTCAGTCACAGAGTGAAGCGCCCTCCCCACCATCCCATCACACACTCCCGGGGTCAGACAGAGAGTGAAGCTCCCTCCACACCGTCCCATCACACACTCCCAGGTTCAGTCACAGAGTGAAGCGCCCTCCCCGCCATCCCATCACACACTCCGAGGGTCAGACACAGAGTGAAGCTCCCACCACACCGTCCCATCACACACTTCCAACGTCAGTCACAGAGTGAAGCTCCCACCACACCGTCCCATCACACACTCCCAGGTTCAGTCACAGAGTGAAGCGCCCTCCCCGCCATCCCATCACACACTCCGAGGGTCAGACACAGAGTGAAGCTCCCACCACACCGTCCCATCACACACTTCCAACGTCAGTCACAGAGTGAAGCTCCCACCACACCGTCCCATCACACACTCCCAGGTTCAGTCACAGAGTGAAGCGCCCTCCCCACCATCCCATCACACACTACTGGGGTCAGACACAGAGTGAAGCTCCCACTACACCGTCCCATCATACACTCCCAACGTCAGTCACAGAGTGAAGCGCCCTCCCCGCCATCCCATCACACACTCCCGGGGTCAGACACAGAGTGAATCTCCCTCCACACCGTCCCATTACACACTTCCGGGGTCAGACACAGAGTGAAGCTCCCACCACACCGTCCCATCACACACTCCCAACGTCAGTCACAGAGTGAAGCGCCCTCCCCACCATCCCATCACACACTCCCGGGGTCAGACAGAGAGTGAAGCTCCCTCCACACCGTCCCATCACACACTCCCAGGTTCAGTCACAGAGTGAAGCGCCCTCCCCGCCATCCCCATCACACACTCCGAGGGTCAGTCACAGAGTGAAGCCCCCTTCACTACATCCCATCACACACTCCCGGGGTCATACACAGAGTGAAGACCCCTTCACAACATCCTATCACATACTCCCGGGGTCAGACGGAGAGTGAAGCTCCCTCCACACCGTCCCATCACACACTCCCAGGTTCAGTCACAGAGTGAAGCGCCCTCCCCTCCATCCCATCACACAATACTGGGGTCAGACACAGAGTGAATCACCCTCCACACCGTCCCATCACACACTTCCGGGGTCAGACACAGAGTGAAGCTCCCTCCACACCGTCCCATCACACACTCCCAACGTCAGTCACGGAGTGAAGCTCCCTCCACACTGTCCCATCACACACTCCCAACGTCAGTCACAGAGTGAAGCTCCCACCACACTGTCCCATCACACACTCCCAACGTCAGTCACAGAGTGAAGCTCCCACCACACTGTCCCATCACACACTCCCAACGTCAGTCACAGAGTGAAGCTCCCACCACACCGTCCCATCACACACTCCCAACGTCAGTCACAGAGTGAAGCTCCCACCACACCGTCCCATCACACACTCCCAGGTTCAGTCACAGAGTGAAGCGCCCTCCCCGCCATCCCATCACAGACTACTGGGGTCAGACACAGAGTGAAGCTCCCACCACAACGTCCCATCACACACACCCAACGTCAGTCACAGAGTGAAGCTCCCACCACACCGTCCCATCACACACTCCCAACGTCAGTCACAGAGTGAAGCTCCCACCACACTGTCCCATCACACACTCCCAACGTCAGTCACAGAGTGAAGCTCCCACCACACCGTCCCATCACACACTCCCAACGTCAGTCACAGAGTGAAGCTCCCACCACACCGTCCCATCACACACCCAGGTTCAGTCACAGAGTGAAGCGCCCTCCCCGCCATCCCATCACAGACTACTGGGGTCAGACACAGAGTGAAGCTCCCACCACACCGTCCCATCACACACTCACAACGTCAGTCACAGAGTGAAGCTCCCACCACACCGTCCCATCACACACTCCAGGTTCAGTCACAGAGTGAAGCGCCCTCCCCGCCATCCCATCACACACACCCGGGGTCAGACACTGAGTGAAGCTCCCACCACACCGTCCCATCACACACACCCAACGTCAGTCACAGAGTGAAGCTCCCACCACACCGTCCCATCACACACTCCCAACGTCAGTCACAGAGTGAAGCTCCCACCACACCGTCCCATCACACACTTCCAACGTCAGTCACAGAGTGAAGCTCCCACCACACCGTCCCATCACACACTCCCAGGTTCAGTCACAGAGTGAAGCGCCCTCCCCACCATCCCATCACACACTACTGGGGTCAGACACAGAGTGAAGCTCCCACTACACCGTCCCATCTCACACTCCCAACGTCAGTCACAGAGTGAAGCTCCCACCACACCGTCCCATCACACACTCCCAACGCCAGTCACAGAGTGAAACTCACTCCACACCGTCCCATCACACACTCCCAGGTTCAGTCACAGAGTGAAGCGCCCACCCCGCCATCCCAACACACATTCCCGGGGTCAGACACAGAGTGAATCTCCCTCCTCACCGTCCCATCACACACTCCCAGGTTCAGTCACAGAGTGAAGCGCCCTCCCCGCCATCCCATCACATACTTCCGGGGTCAGACACTGAGTGAAGCTCCCACCACACCGTCCCATCACACACTCCCAACGTCAGTCACAGAGTGAAGCGCCCTCCCCACCATCCCATCACACACTCCCGGGGTCAGACAGAGAGTGAAGCTCCCTCCACACCGTCCCATCACACACTCCCAGGTTCAGTCACAGAGTGAAGCGCCCTCCCCGCCATCCCATCACACACTCCGAGGGTCAGACACAGAGTGAAGCTCCCACCACACCGTCCCATCACACACTTCCAACGTCAGTCACAGAGTGAAGCTCCCACCACACCGTCCCATCACACACTCCCAGGTTCAGTCACAGAGTGAAGCGCCCTCCCCACCATCCCATCACACACTACTGGGGTCAGACACAGAGTGAAGCTCCCACTACACCGTCCCATCATACACTCCCAACGTCAGTCACAGAGTGAAGCGCCCTCCCCCGCCATCCCATCACACACTCCCGGGGTCAGACACAGAGTGAATCTCCCTCCACACCGTCCCATTACACACTTCCGGGGTCAGACACAGAGTGAAGCTCCCACCACACCGTCCCATCACACACTCCCAACGTCAGTCACAGAGTGAAGCGCCCTCCCCACCATCCCATCACACACTCCCGGGGTCAGACAGAGAGTGAAGCTCCCTCCACACCGTCCCATCACACACTCCCAGGTTCAGTCACAGAGTGAAGCGCCCTCCCCGCCATCCCATCACACACTCCGAGGGTCAGTCACAGAGTGAAGCCCCCTTCACTACATCCCATCACACACTCCCGGGGTCATACACAGAGTGAAGACCCCTTCACAACATCCTATCACATACTCCCGGGGTCAGACACAGAGTGAAGCGCCCTCCCCACCATCCCATCACACACTCCCGGGGTCAGACGGAGAGTGAAGCTCCCTCCACACCGTCCCATCACACACTCCCAGGTTCAGTCACAGAGTGAAGCGCCCTCCCCTCCATCCCATCACACAATACTGGGGTCAGACACAGAGTGAATCACCCTCCACACCGTCCCATCACACACTTCCGGGGTCAGACACAGAGTGAAGCTCCCACCACACTGTCCCATCACACACTCCAACGTCAGTCACAGAGTGAAGCTCCCACCACACCGTCCCATCACACACTCCCAACGCCAGTCACAGAGTGAAGCTCCCTCCACACCGTCCCATCACACACTCCCAACGTCAGTCACGGAGTGAAGCTCCCTCCACACTGTCCCATCACACACTCCCAACGTCAGTCACAGAGTGAAGCTCCCACCACACTGTCCCATCACACACTCCCAACGTCAGTCACAGAGTGAAGCTTCCTCCCCGCCATCCCATCACACACTCCGAGGGTCAGTCAGAGAGTGAAGCCCCCTTCACAACATCCCATCACACACTCCCGGGGTCATACACAGAGTGAAGACCCCTTCACAACATCCTATCACATACTCCCGGGGTCAGACACAGAGGGAAGCTCCCACCACACCGTCCCATCACACACTCCCAACGTCAGTCACAGAGTGAAGCGCCCTCCCCGCCATCCCATCACACACTCCCGGGGTCAGACACAGAGTGAATCTCCCTCCACACCGTCCCATTACACACTTCCGGGGTCAGACACGGAGTGAAGCTCCCACCACACCGTCCCATCACACACTCCCAACGTCAGTCACAGAGTGAAGCGCCCTCCACACCATCCCATCACACACTCCCGGGGTCAGACAGAGAGTGAAGCTCCCTCCACACCGTCCCATCACACACTCCCAGGTTCAGTCACAGAGTGAAGCGCCCTCCCCGCCATCCCATCACACACTCCGAGGGTCAGTCACAGAGTGAAGCCCCCTTCACTACATCCCATCACACACTCCCGGGGTCATATACAGTGTGAAGACCCCTTCACAACATCCTATCACATACTCCCGGGGTCAGACACAGAGTGAAGCTCCCACCACACTGTCCCATCACACACTCCCAACGTCAGTCACAGAGTGAAGCTCCCACCACACCGTCCCATCACACACCTCCCAACGTCAGTCACAGAGTGATGCTCCCACCACACTGTCCCATCACACACTCCCAACGTCAGTCACAGAGTGAAGCTCCCACCACACCGTCCCATCACACACTCCCAACGTCAGTCACAGAGTGAAGCTCCCACCACACCGTCCCATCACACACTCCCAGGTTCAGTCACAGAGTGAAGCTCCCACCACACCGTCCCATCACACACTCCCAACGTCAGTCACAGAGTGAAGCTCCCACCACACTGTCCCATCACACACTCCCAACGTCAGTCACAGAGTGAAGCTCCCACCACACCGTCCCATCACACACTCCCAACGTCAGTCACAGAGTGAAGCTCCCACCACACCGTCCCATCACACACTCCCAGGTTCAGTCACAGAGTGAAGCGCCCTCCCCGCCATCCCATCACAGACTACTGGGGTCAGACACAGAGTGAAGCTCCCACCACACCGTCCCATCACACACTCACAACGTCAGTCACAGAGTGAAGCTCCCACCACACCGTCCCATCACACACTCCAGGTTCAGTCACAGAGTGAAGCGCCCTCCCCGCCATCCCATCACACACACCCGGGGTCAGACACTGAGTGAAGCTCCCACCACACCGTCCCATCACACACACCCAACGTCAGTCACAGAGTGAAGCTCCCACCACACCGTCCCATCACACACTCCCAACGTCAGTCACAGAGTGAAGCTCCCACCACACCGTCCCATCACACACTTCCAACGTCAGTCACAGAGTGAAGCTCCCACCACACCGTCCCATCACACACTCCCAGGTTCAGTCACAGAGTGAAGCGCCCTCCCCACCATCCCATCACACACTACTGGGGTCAGACACAGAGTGAAGCTCCCACTACACCGTCCCATCTCACACTCCCAACGTCAGTCACAGAGTGAAGCTCCCACCACACCGTCCCATCACACACTCCCAACGCCAGTCACAGAGTGAAGCTCACTCCACACCGTCCCATCACACACTCCCAGGTTCAGTCACAGAGTGAAGCGCCCACCCCGCCATCCCAACACACATTCCCGGGGTCAGACACAGAGTGAATCTCCCTCCTCACCGTCCCATCACACACTCCCAGGTTTAGTCACAGAGTGAAGCGCCCTCCCCGCCATCCCATCACATACTTCCGGGGTCAGACACTGAGTGAAGCTCCCACCACACCGTCCCATCACACACTCCCAACGTCAGTCACAGAGTGAAGCGCCCTCCCCACCATCCCATCACACACTCCCGGGGTCAGACAGAGAGTGAAGCTCCCTCCACACCGTCCCATCACACACTCCCAGGTTCAGTCACAGAGTGAAGCGCCCTCCCCGCCATCCCATCACACACTCCGAGGGTCAGACACAGAGTGAAGCTCCCACCACACCGTCCCATCACACACTTCCAACGTCAGTCACAGAGTGAAGCTCCCACCACACCGTCCCATCACACACTCCCAGGTTCAGTCACAGAGTGAAGCGCCCTCCCCACCATCCCATCACACACTACTGGGGTCAGACACAGAGTGAAGCTCCCACTACACCGTCCCATCATACACTCCCAACGTCAGTCACAGAGTGAAGCGCCCTCCCCGCCATCCCATCACACACTCCCGGGGTCAGACACAGAGTGAATCTCCCTCCACACCGTCCCATTACACACTTCCGGGGTCAGACACAGAGTGAAGCTCCCACCACACCGTCCCATCACACACTCCCAACGTCAGTCACAGAGTGAAGCGCCCTCCCCACCATCCCATCACACACTCCCGGGGTCAGACAAGAGTGAAGCTCCCTCCACACCGTCCCATCACACACTCCCAGGTTCAGTCACAGAGTGAAGCGCCCTCCCCGCCATCCCATCACACACTCCGAGGGTCAGTCACAGAGTGAAGCCCCCTTCACTACATCCCATCACACACTCCCGGGGTCATACACAGAGTGAAGACCCCTTCACAACATCCTATCACATACTCCCGGGGTCAGACACAGAGTGAAGCGCCCTCCCCACCATCCCATCACACACTCCCGGGGTCAGACGGAGAGTGAAGCTCCCTCCACACCGTCCCATCACACACTCCCAGGTTCAGTCACAGAGTGAAGCGCCCTCCCCTCCATCCCATCACACAATACTGGGGTCAGACACAGAGTGAATCACCCTCCACACCGTCCCATCACACACTTCCGGGGTCAGACACAGAGTGAAGCTCCCACCACACTGTCCCATCACACACTCCAACGTCAGTCACAGAGTGAAGCTCCCACCACACCGTCCCATCACACACTCCCAACGCCAGTCACAGAGTGAAGCTCCCTCCACACCGTCCCATCACACACTCCCAACGTCAGTCACGGAGTGAAGCTCCCTCCACACTGTCCCATCACACACTCCCAACGTCAGTCACAGAGTGAAGCTCCCACCACACTGTCCCATCACACACTCCCAACGTCAGTCACAGAGTGAAGCTCCCTCCCCGCCATCCCATCACACACTCCGAGGGTCAGTCAGAGAATGAAGCCCCCTTCACAACATCCCATCACACACTCCCGGGGTCATACACAGAGTGAAGACCCCTTCACAACATCCTATCACATACTCCCGGGGTCAGACACAGAGTGAAGCTCCCACCACACCGTCCCATCACACACTCCCAACGTCAGTCACAGAGTGAAGCGCCCTCCACACCATCCCATCACACACTCCCGGGGTCAGACAGAGAGTGAAGCTCCCTCCACACCGTCCCATCACACACTCCCAGGTTCAGTCACAGAGTGAAGCGCCCTCCCCGCCATCCCATCACACACTCCGAGGGTCAGTCACAGAGTGAAGCCCCCTTCACTACATCCCATCACACACTCCCGGGGTCATATACAGAGTGAAGACCCCTTCACAACATCCTATCACATACTCCCGGGGTCAGACACAGAGTGAAGCGCCCTCCCCACCATCCCATCACACACTCCCGGGGTCAGACGGAGAGTGAAGCTCCCTCCACACCGTCCCATCACACACTCCCAGGTTCAGTCACAGAGTGAAGCGCCCTCCCCTCCATCCCATCACACACTACTGGGGTCAGACACAGAGTGAAGACCCCTTCACAACATCCTATCACATACTCCCGGGGTCAGACACAGAGTGAAGCGCCCTCCCCACCATCCCATCACACACTCCCGGGGTCAGACGGAGAGTGAAGCTCCCTCCACACCGTCCCATCACACACTCCCAGGTTCAGTCACAGAGTGAAGCGCCCTCCCCTCCATCCCATCACACACTACTGGGGTCAGACACAGAGTGAATCACCCTCCACACCGTCCCATCACACACTTCCGGGGTAAGACACAGATTGAAGCTCCCACCACACTGTCCCATCACACACTCCAACGTCAGTCACAGAGTGAAGCTCCCACCACACCGTCCCATCACACACTCCCAACGTCAGTCACAGAGTGAAGCTCCCACCACACCGTCCCATCACACACTCCCAACGCCAGTCACAGAGTGAAGCTCCCTCCACACCGTCCCATCACACACTCCCAACGTCAGTCACGGAGTGAAGCTCCCTCCACACTGTCCCATCACACACTCCCAACGTCAGTCACAGAGTGAAGCTCCCACCACACTGTCCCATCACACACTCCCAACGTCAGTCACAGAGTGAAGCTCCCTCCCCGCCATCCCATCACACACTCCGAGGGTCAGTCAGAGAGTGAAGCCCCCTTCACAACATCCCATCACACACTCCCGGGGTCATACACAGAGTGAAGACCCCTTCACAACATCCTATCACATACTCCCGGGGTCAGACACAGAGTGAAGCGCCCTCCCCACCATCCCATCACACACTCCCGGGGTCAGACGGAGAGTGAAGCTCCCTCCACACCGTCCCATCACACACTCCCAGGTTCAGTCACAGAGTGAAGCGCCCTCCCCTCCATCCCATCACACACTACTGGGGTCAGACACAGAGTGAATCACCCTCCACACCGTCCCATCACACACTTCCGGGGTCA
The DNA here is from genome assembly GCF_048418815.1 of Hemitrygon akajei. NCBI lineage: Eukaryota > Metazoa > Chordata > Chondrichthyes > Myliobatiformes > Dasyatidae > Hemitrygon > Hemitrygon akajei. Next base: position 2,290,476 of record NC_133154.1, read on the forward strand.
GACACAGAGTGAAGCTCCCACCACACCGTCCCATCACACACTCCCGGGGTCAGACGGAGAGTGAAGCTCCCTCCACACCGTCCCATCACACACTCCCAGGTTCAGTGACAGAGTGAAGCGCCCTCCCCTCCATCCCATCACACACTACTGGGGTCAGACACAGAGTGAATCACCCTCCACACCGTCCCATCACACACTTCCGGGGTCAGACACAGAGTGAAGCTCCCACCACACCGTCCCATCACACACTCCCAACGTCAGTCACAGAGTGAAGCTCCCACCACACCGTCCCATCACACACTCCCAACGTCAGTCACAGAGTGAAGCTCCCACCACACTGTCCCATCACACACTCCCAACGCCAGTCACAGAGTGAAGCTCCCTCCACACCGTCCCATCACACACTCCCAACGTCAGTCACGGAGTGAAGCTCCCTCCACACTGTCCCATCACACACTCCCGGGGTCAGACGGAGAGTGAAGCTCCCTCCACACCGTCCCATCACACACTCCCTGGTTCAGTCACAGAGTGAAGCGCCCTCCCCGCCATCCCATCACACACTCCGAGGGTCAGATACAGAGTGAAGCGCCCTCCCCGCCATCCCATCACACACTACTGGGGTCAGACAGAGAGTGAAGCTCCCTCATTTTCTGTCATCTCATACTCTCGGTGTGATACACAGAGTGAAGCGCCCTCCCCACCATCCCATCACACACTACTGGGGTCAGACACAGAGTGAAGCTTCCTCATTTTCTGTCATCTCATACTCTCAGTGTGATACACAGATTGAAGCTTCCTCGGCACCAACGGATGCTTGAACGTCCTCGGCGGCTGGTCCAAGTAGGACTGGCCAGGATATCTCACTGCCCAAGGCACACAATGTCCCTCCATGGCGCTTGGGGCCGAGGCTCAGCCATAAATTGAGGGGCTGATCCCTTCGGACAGGGGTCTGTGTTCCCCTGCAAGTTACTCGCCCCTTCGGGCAGACTGAGACAGAAAACCCGCGATTAGGTTCAACCAGCGTCGAGAGTAAAAGATTCTTGCACCTTCCCATCCTGTTCGACATCTCCCACCACTACCCCTCACCACCCCGAACTCGGCAGGGCCCTAATGGAGCAAGGGAGTGGCCTTCGGCAGCTTTAACAGTAGCAGACTTATGGACAAAAACTAACAACAAACTTTGCGAAATGTTCTTGCGGCGGATGAGCAAGGTCGCCGGAGGCGTCAACAAGGAAGTGAAACTCCACCGCAGCGAGCTGCAAGGGCTTGCAAGCTTGCAAGTTCAGATATGCAGTTCAGCTTGCAGTTACCATACACTGCCTTGAGATTTACTGTCTTGCAAGCATTTCCTGGGAAAGTACAAAGGAATTTTACATTGACATAGTCATACGGCTGGAGTCTGCGGTAATAAAGGTGAATGCAGAGCAATGGGGAGTACCGCACAATACAGGCCCTTCGGCCCACAAGGTTGTGCCGAACATGTCCCTACCCTAGAAATTACTAGGCTTACCTATAACCCTCTATTTTTCTGAGCTCCATGTACCTATTCAAAAGTCTCTTAAAAGACTCTATCGTATCCGCTTCCACCACCGTCGCCGGCAGCCCATTCCACGCACTCACCACTCTCTGAGTAAAAAACTTACCCCTGACATCTCCTCTGTACCTACTCCCTAGCACCTTAAACCTGTGTCCTCTTGTGGCAACCATTTCTGCTCTGGGAAAAAGCTCCTGACTATCCACACGATCACGGCCTCTCAACATTTTATACACGTCTGTCAGGTCACCTCTCCTCCTCCGTCGCTCCAGGGAGAAAAGGCCGAGTTCACTCAACCTATTCTCATAAGACATTCTCCCCAATCCAGGCAACATCCTTGTAAATCTCCTCTGCACCCTTTCTATGGCTTTCACATCCTTCCTGTAGTGAGGCGACCAAAACTGAGCACAGTACTCCAAGTGGGTTCTGACCAGGGTCCGATATAGCTGTAACAATACCTCTCGGCTCCTAAATTCAATTCCACGACTGATGAAGGCCAATACACCATATGCCTTCTTAACCACAGAGTCAACCTGCGCAGCTGCTTTGAGCGTCCTATGGACTCGAACCCCAGGATCCCTCTGATCCTCCACACTGCCAAGAGTCTTACCATTAATATTATATTCTGCCAATATATTTGACCTACCAAAATGAACCACTTCACACTTATCTGGGTTGAACTCCATCTGCCTCTTCTCAGCCCAGCTTTGCATCCTATCAACGTCCTGCTGTAACCTCTGACAGTCCTCCACACTTTCCACAACACCTCTAACCTTAGTGACATCATCAAACTTACTAACTCACCCCTCCACTTCCTCATCCAGGCCATTTATAAAAATCACGAAGAGTAAGGGCCCCAGAACAGATCCCTGAGGCACTCCACTGGTGACCGACCTCCATGCAGAATATGACCCGCTTACAGCCACTCTGTGTCTTCTGTGGGCAAGCTAGTTATGGATTCACAAAGCAATGTCCCCTTGGATCCCATGCCTCCCTACGTTCTCAATAATCTTTGCGTGGGGTACCTTATCAAATGCCTTGCTGAAATCCATATACACTGTATCTACTGATCTTCCTTCATCAATATGTTTAGTTACATCCTCAAAAAAATTCAATCAGGCTCGGAAGGCACGACCTGCCCGTGACAAAGCCGTGCTGACTATTCCTAAGCATATTATACGTCTCCAAATGCTCATAAATCCTGCCTCTCTGGATTTTCTCCATCAACCTACCAACCACTGAAGTAAGACTCACTGGTCTATCACTAATCCCTTTCATGAATAAAGGAACAACATTCGCAACCCTCCAATCCTCTGGAACCCCTCCCGTCCCTACTGCTGATGCAAAGATCGTCGCCAGAGGCTCATCAATCTCCTCCCTCGCCTCCCACAGTAGCCTGGGGTGCATCTCATCCGGGCCTGGCGATTTATCCAACTTAATACTTTCCAAAAGCTCCAGCACATTTCTTAATATCTACATGCTCGAGCTTTTCAATTTGCTGCAAGTCATCACTACAATCACCAAGAGCCTTTTCCATAGTGAATACTGAAGTAAAGTATTCATTTCGTACCTCTGCTATTTCCTCCGGTTCCATACACACTTTCCCATTGTCACATTTGATAGGTCCTGTTCTTTCACGTCTTATCCTCCTGCTCTTCACATACGTGTAAGGGTTTTCCTTAATCCTGCCCGCCAAGGCCTTCTCATGGCCCCTTCCGGCTTTCCTAATTTCCTTCTTAAGATCCTTCCTGTTAGCCTTATAATCTTCTAGATCTCTAACATTACCTAGCTCTCTGAACCTTTTGTAAGCTTTTCTTTTCTTCTTGACCAGATTTATTACAGCCTTTGTTCACCAAGGTTCCTGAACCCTACCATAACTTCCCTGTCTCATTGGAACGTACCTATGCAGAACTTCACACAAATATTCGCTGAACATTTGCCACATTTCTTCCGTACTTTTCCTTGAGAACATCTGTTTCCAATTTAAGATTCCAGTTTCCTGCCTGATAGCCTCATAACTCCCCTTATTCCAATTAAATGCTTTTCTAACTTGTCTGTTCCTATCTCTCTCCAATGTTATAGAATTATGATCACTATCTCCAAAATGCTCTCCCACTGAGAGATCTGACACCAGGTTCATTTCCCAATACCAAATCAAGTACAGTCTGTACTCTTGTAGGCTTATCTACATATTGTACCAAGAAACCTTCCTGAACATACCTAACAAACTCCACCCCATCTAAACCCTTTGCTCTAGGGAGATGCCAATTCATATTTGGGAAATTAAAATCTCCCATCACGACTACTCTATGATCCTTACACCTTTCCAGGATCTGTTTCCCTATCTGCTCCTGTTACTATTGGGCGGCCTATAAAAAACACCCAGTAAAGTTATTGACCCCTTCCTGTTCCTCATCTCCACCCACAGAGACTCCGTACACAATCCCTCCATGGCGTCCACCTTTTCTGCAGCCGTGACACTATCTCTGATCAACAGTACCAAACGCCCACCTCTTTCACCTCCCTCCCTGTCCTTTCTGAAACATCTAAAACCCAGCATCTGAAGTAACCACTCCTGTCCCTGAGCCATCCAAGTCTCAGTAATGGCCACCATATCGTACCTCCTAGTACTGATCCACGCTCTAAGCTCATCTGCTTTGTTCACAACACTCCTTGCGTTAAAATAGATACATCTCAAACCTTCGGTCTGAGAGCGTCCCTCTCGATCACTTACCTATCCTCCCTCACACACTGTCTCCTATATTCTCTATTTGAGAGCCAGACGCCTCTTCCCCAGTCTCTTCAGTTTGGCACCTGAGAACATTTCTATCACATACAAACCTTTGATTTCTGTCCGCACAAGCAGTCCTCGCAGTTATCCTCCTCCACCTCATCATCTACTCTAACACTCTGGTTCCCAGGCCCCCGGAAATCTAGTTTAAACCCCCCCCCACCCCCGGAGCAGCACTAGCTAACCTACCCGCAAGGATGTTAGTCCCCTTCCAGTTCAGTTACAAATCGTTCTGTTAAACAGGTCCCAACTTCCCTGGAACAAAGCCCAGTTTGTCCAGAAACATGAAGCCCTCCCTCCTGCACCATCTCCTTAGCCACGATTTTAGCTGCATTATCTTCCTATTTCTAGCCTCACTAGCACGTGGCACGGGGAGCAATCCTGAGACTGCAACCCTGTAGAACTGTCCTTCAACTTTGCACCTAACTCCCTAAACTCTCGTTGCAAGACCTCCTCTTTCTTCCTATCCACGTCATTGGTCCCTACATGGACCACGACATCTAGCTGCTCACCCTCCCTCTTGAGAATACTGAGAACTCGATCCGAGATATCGCGGACCCTGGCACCAGGGAGGCAACAGACCATCCGGGATTCTCGATCTCTTCCATAGAACCTCTTATCTGTCCTTCTAACTATCGAATCCCCTATCACTACTGCTCTCTTCTTTTCCCTCCTTCCTTTCTGAGCTGAGGGTCCAGTCTCGGTGCCAGAGACGCGACCACTACAACTTGTCCCTGGTAGGTTGTCCCCACCAACAGTATCCAAAACGGTATACTTATTGTTGATGGGAACGACCACAGGGATGCTCTGCTCTTCCTGTCTATTCCTCTTTCCTCTCCTGACAGTCACCCAGCTAACTGTCTCCTGAGTTTTAGGGGTGACTATCTCCTGGAAACTGCTGTCTATTTCTGCCACTGCCTCACGAATGATCCGAAGTTCTTCCAACTCCAGCTCCAGTTCCCTAACTCGGCTTGTCAGGAGCTGCAGTTGGATGCACCTTTTACAGGTGTAGTCATCAGGGACAATTGTGCTGCCCCTGACTTCCCATATCCTACAATCAGAGCACTGAACTGCCCTAACTGCTGACTCCATTACCTACTCCTAAGTCAACTTAATTAACTAAAGGAACTTACCCGGCCTTACCTACTTGGAGCAAGCTCGTCCTCATCCTCTGCTCGCCAAAGCCTGTCAAGCCAAAGCCTCAAAGCTCCACTCCTACCCTGAGCCACTCACACCACTGGCCACTTCTCTTCAGTTACCCGTCCTTTTATTTGTCCCTGCCAATTATCTCTCGAGCTCTTCGCTCTTCCTCTTCCTGCTGCAACTGTCCCTCGATCACACTATCCCTCTTTTCTTCATTTTTCTATCACCCATGCGCTATTCTAAGGGTATTAATGGCCCCAATGTATCAACATTTACCATCACCCCGGCAGTGCTTCCCGCATACCCACCACTCTCTGTGTAAAAATATCTGCCTCTGATATTCCAACGATGCTTTCCTCTAACCACGTTAAAATTATTCCAACTCGTATTAACCATTGTCGCTCTGTGAAAGAACGGTGTTGTCTATTTATGACTCTTACCATCTTATACAACTCTGCCAATTCCCCTCTTATTCTCCTTTGCTCCAAAGAGAAAAGTCCTAGTTCGCTCAACCTTCCCATATAAGGCATACGCCCTAATCTAGGCAGCACCCTGGTAAAATATTTTCTAAATCTTTCATATCCTTCCTATCATGAGATGACCAGAACGGAACATAATTCTCCAAAACATTAAATGCATTAGGGGACATTTCAGAGGAATAAGCAGTTGAAGACACTCGGTGACAATCTTCATTCGGACTGGGAAGGAAGCGGTAGGAGCCAGAGTAGGAAGGTGGTGACAACCGGAGGATTATAAGCTGACAGGTGTAGAGTGAGACTAGGTGAGGGGAAGGTGCATGGCTGGAAGAGAAAGAGGAATGATGTGGGAAGCTGGAAGAGGGAAAGCGCTGGAGAAGACGGAATCCGACAGATTACATTGCACCGTGGGGTGGAGAGGGTAACCAGAGGGAGGCGATGGGCAGGTGAAGAGAATTGGTGAGGTTAACCAGAACGGTAAATAGACAGAAGACAACGGGTGGGTGTTGAAATTTTCGGAAGTTAGAGATAGTCGATGGGCATGATATTAGGAGGCTACACAGACAAAATGCGAGGTGTTTCTCCTCCAGTTTGAGTTTGACCTCATCGTAGCAGTAAAGCCGGTCATAGGCAGCAGTATCAAAATGGGATCGGGAAACCGAACTGCCTCTGCTTCCACACTTTCCAGGCCTAACGAAGTGCTTTGGCCAGAAACGTCCAGTGTTTATTCCCCTGAATACACTGAGAGCTATGTGGAGAGTGGGAGGAAAGGGTTAAATTGATCTTAGTGTAGGTGAAAAGACTGGCACGACACTGTGAACCAAAGGGCCTGTATTGTGTTGTGCTGATCTAGGTAGGAAGTGAAATGTCCAATTCACTTCCTGCCAGGATATGATTCCCTGTCAGGAGTCACAGAGGTCTAGAGCGTGATGAAGGGTTTTCGTCGTAGAGGACACTAAGTACCAGGAGTTGGGACGTTACGTCGCGTTGTTCAATAGCTTATGCGGCCGCACTTGGAGTGTTGTGTGCAGCTCTTGCCATCCCCATTGCAATAAGGGTGTGATTAATTGGAGAGGGTTAAGAACATATTTCAATCTGCGAACTTGACCGTTGAAACATGACAGATATGGTATTAGATTCGGGCAGGGAGCGGATGTCTACGTAGGGCTTTGGAGAGGGACGGTGATGGGGCTGAGAAGGAGGGAGGGAGCTGGAATGGGAGTGAGAAGGGAGCACTACAGAAGGAGCGATGATCATCACGCCGTGGGAAGGGTGGTGAGGTGAACACCACATAAGGGGCAGTGAGGAGAGAGGAAGCACTGTTGGAGGGCCAGTAAGGAGAGAGCACTGCAGAAGGGGAGTAAGGAGGGAAGCGTGTTGAGAATGGAGCTTTGGGGAGAGAGCGGGAATTAAGGGTTATAGAGAAAAGGAAGGTGGTGGTTCTGAGTCCGTGGCCAGAGTAGTCACAACCTCATTAAATGGCAAAGCAGGCTTGACGGGCCAGACTTTTAGTCCTGCTTCTAGTTCGTATGTTTCTAATCGGTGGGGAGGGGGAATGTTATTGGGAAGCGTGGTTTGTGGAAAAGGGGGAACTCAGTGTAAACGGTAACGCTATGTTTTATTTTCGACTGCAAACTGAATTAGCTCTTTACATCTTTCTGCGGTCCTGACACTCTACGCAAGCCTCCGGGCCAGGTGCTGTTTTGCAGCTCGCTCCATACCGTTCCATCACACTTCCCGGGGTCAGACATGGAGTGAAACTGCTTCCACAGCATCCCATGAAACATTCCCGAGTAAGACACGGAGTGAATCTCTCTCCACGCTTTCCTGTTACACAGGAGATGACATTGGATCATGGAAGAATGGGACAGAGAGCGTAAACAGAGTGAGGTGATGGGAACGTGAAGAGAATGGGTGAGGATAACCAGAATGGAGAATGGGAAAGAAAGAGAAAGGGTGGGCGTTGAAAGGTTCAGAAGTTAGAAAGGTCCTCAGTCATGCCAACAGGAGTCTACTCAGACGATGAGATGTTGCTTCTCCAATTTGAGTTTGGCCTCATCCTAGCAGTAGAGGCGGCCGTAGGTAAACATCAAAATGTGAATGGGAAACCGAACTGCTTCTGCCTCTTCCAGGCCTGACGAAGGGTTTCGGACCGCTTACAGGCTGCCTAACATGCTGAGTTCCTCCAGCATTTTATGTGTGTTACTCAAGTTCCTAGCATCTGAAGGGTCTCTTGTGTTTAGAGGCATTTGAGAGACTGTTAGATAGGTACGCGGATGTACGAAAACCGGAGAGTTGTGGGCTGTGTAGGAGGGAAGCGTTAGATTGATTGTGTAGTGGGTTAAAATGTCGACAGAACATCGTGGGCGGGAAGGCCGTCACTGCTACTTTGTTCCATGTTCTGCTTCTGTTCTGTCTCTGTTTCCCATAACTAAAAAAAAATAAACTTTTTCAGGCCTTCGTGGGCCTCTATCGTTCTTGTGAAAACATTCTCCTTATTGGTCATGCCCACCAAATTCAGACAACTTCTCTGCGAACCTCCAGGTTTAAAGTGACACCGTTTTCAAATTGTGCATGAGATTTATTCTCCTGTTGGCATTTTCAGAGAAAAAACAGCAAAATTTTATGAACTATACAAAAACAGGCAACGACTGACAAACAACCAACCTGTAAAAGAAGACAAACAGTGCATCTAGAAATAATACTGTGAACATAAGTTATAAAGAGATCTTAAGAGTGGTTCTGTAACTCGTAGAATTAGTTCAGAGCACTGGTGAATGAAGTTGTCCACGTTGGTCCAAAAAACTGATGGTTAAAGGGTAATAACTGTTCCTGAACTTGGTGACGTGGGACCTAAGACTTCTGTACCTCCTGCCCGATGTTAGTAGCGAGAAGGTGGGGTGGGGGCGGGTTGTCCTTGGATGATGGATGATACTTGCTTGTGGTCGCACCATTGTGAATGTGTTCAATGGTTAGGAGGGCTGATGATACTGATACAGAAGAAAGATAGGGATCACGTCGGCGTGCTTGTCCAACACCAGGAGAGTTCGGAGCGGCGAGTCCGGAGTTTATAAAGGAAGGGCGGCGTCAGAGAGAGAGAGAGAGAGAGAGAGAGAGAGAGAGAGAGAGAGAGAGAGAGAGAGAGAGAGAGAGAGAGAGAGAGAGAGAGAGAGAGAGAGAGAGTGTGTGTGTGTGTGTGTACACATATAGAAGGTGGGGGGTCCTCAATGTATGGAGAGAAGGTGAGACCTTACTGAGACAGCGAAGATTCGTCCTCCTATACTCAAGGCAGCAACCTGATAAATCTCTTCCTGTAGCTTCTCCAAATCCTTCATGTCCCCTCTGTAAAGGGCGACCACAATTATACACAATACTCCAGATGCGGTCCTAACGGAGTTATTGCACATGTTCATGTCAGTGTTAATGGTACTGATGTCGAGAGGACTGAGAGCAACAAGTTCCTCAGTATGAAATCTCCAAACCCTGCCTCGGTCCAACTCGTGGATGGCCCGGTCAAGAAAACTCATCGATGCCGCTACTAAGTCAGGAGACTAAAGAAATTCGGCATGTTGCACTGGCAATTATAGACCTGTCAGTTTGACATCAGTGGTGGGTAAATTAATGGAAACTATTCTTAGAGAAAGTATTTATAATTATCTGGATAGACAGGATCTGATTAGGAGTAGCCAGCATGGATTTGTGCGTGGAAGGTCATGTTTGACAAACCTTATTGAATTTTTTGAAGTAGTTACGAAGAATGTTGACGAGGATAAGGCAGTGGATGTAGTCTATATGAACTTCAGCAAGGCCTTTGACAAAGTTCCACATGGAAGGTTAGTTAAGAAGATTCAGTCGTTAGGTATTAATGCTGGAGTAATAAAATGGATTCAACAGTGGCTAGATGGGAGATGCCAGAGAGTAGTGGTGGATAATTGTTTATCGGGATGGAGGCCGGTAGCTAGCGGGGTGCCTCAGGGATCTGTTTTGGGCCCAATGTTGTTTGTAATATACATAAATGATCTGGATGATGGGGTGGTAAATTGGATTAGTAAGTATGCCGATGATACTAAGGTAGGAGGTGTTGTGGATAATGAGGTGGGTTTTCAAAGCTTGCAGGGAGATTTATGCCGGTTAGAAGAATGGGCTGAACGTTGGCAGATGGAGTTTAATGCTGAGAAGTGTGAGGTTCTACATTTTGGCAGGAATAATCCAAATAGAACATACAGGGTAAATGGTAGGGCATTGAGGAATGCAGTGGAACAGAGAGATCTAGGAGTAACAGTGCATAGTTCCCTGAAGGTGGAGTCTCATGTAGATAGGGTGGTGAAGAAGGCTTTTGGAACGCTGGCCTTTATAAATCAGAGCATTGAGTACAGAAGTTGGGATGTAATGTTAAAATTGTACAAGGCATTGGTAAGGCCAAATTTGAAATATTGTGTACAGTTCTGGTCACCGAATTATAGGAAAGATATCAATAAATTAGAGAGAGTGCAGAGACGATTTACTAGGATGTTACCTGGGTTTCAGCACTTAAGTTACAGAGAAAGGTTGAACAAGTTAGGTCTCTATTCATTGAAGCGTAGAAGGTTGAGGGGGGATTTGATCGAGGTATTTAAAATTTTGAGAGGGATAGATAGAGTTGACGTGAATAGGCTGTTTCCATTGAGAGTAGGGGAGATTCAAACGAGAGGACATGATTTGAGAGTTAGGGGGCAAAAGTTTAAGGGAAACACGAGGGGGTATTTCTTTACTCAGAGAGTGATAGCTGTGTGGAATGAGCTTCCTGTAGAAGTAGTAGAGGCCAGTTCAGTTGTGTCATTTAAGGTAAAATTGGATAGGTATATGGACAGGAAAGGAGTGGAGGGTTATGGGCTGAGTGCGGGTAGGTGGGACTAGGTGAGATTAAGAGTTCGGCACGGACTAGGAGGGCCGGAATGGCCTGTTTCCGTGCTGTGATTGTTATATGGTTATATGGTTAATACTACAGCACAGTACAGGCCCTTCCTTAAAAAAAGTACTAAACCCACACTATCCCGTAACCCTCTATTTTTCTTTCATCCATGTGCCTGTCCAAAAGGCTCTTAAATACCCCTAACGTTTTAGCCTCCACCACCATCCCTGGCAAGTCATTCCAGGCACCCACAACCCACTGTGTAAAAAACTTACCCCTTATGACTCCCCTAAACTTCCTCCCTTAACTTTGTACATATGCCCTCTGGTGTTTGATATTCGTACCCTGGGTAACAGGTACTGGCTATCCACCCTATCTATGCCCCTCATAATCTTGTAGACCTCTATCAAGTCCCCTGTTATCTTTCTACACTCCAAAGAGAAAAGTCCCAGCTCTGCTAACCTTGTCTCATAAGACTTGTTTTCCAATCCAGGCAACATCCTGGTAAATCCCCTCTGCACCCTCTCCATAGCTTCCACATCTTTCCTACAATGAGGTGACCAGAACTGAACACAATACTCTAAAGTGTGCTCGCACCAGAAATTTGTAGAGTTGCAACATGACCTCTCTATTCTTGAACTTAATCCCCCTATTAATGAAGCCTAGCATCCCATAGGCCTTCTTAAATATCCTATCAATCTGTGCAACGACCTTAAGGGATGTATGGATTTGAACCCCAAGGTCCCTCTGTTCATCCACACTCTTAAGTGACCGATCATTAACCCTGTACTCAGCCTTCTGGTTTGTCCTTTCAAAATGCATCACCTCACACTTATCCGGATTGAACTCCATCTGCCACCTTCTGCCCGACCCTGCATCCCGTCTATATCTTCTTATAACTTTCGACATCCTACATCACCATCCACAACTCCTTCAATCTTCGTGTCATCAACAAACTTACTCACCCATTCTTCCGCCACTTCATCCAGGTCATTTTTAAAAATCACAAAGAGCAGGGGTCCCAGGACAGATCCTTGCGGCACTCCACTAGTCACCGACCTCCAAGCAGAATACTTTCTTCCTGTAAGCAAATTCTTTTATCCAAAAAGCCACGGTTCCACGGTTCCACTGATCCCATGCCTCATGATTTTCTGGATGAGTCTCTCGTGGAGGACCTTGTCAAATGCCTTGCTAAATTCTATGTAGACTACATCTACCACTCTACCCTCATCAATTTCTTTTGTTACTTCTTCAAAAACTCAATTAGGCTCGTGAGGCACGACCTTCCCTTCACAAAACCATGTTGACTATCCTTGAATACACTGTATTTCTCCAAATGCTCGTAGATCCTAACCTTAAGAATTCTTTCCAATAGTTTGCAGACCACCAATGTAAGACTCACCGGTCTATAGTTCCCAGGATTCTCCCTATTACCTTTTTTAAACAAGGGAACTACATTTGCCATTCTCCAGTCCTCCAGCACTTCACCTGTAGCCAAAGAGGATTCAAAGATCATAGCTACTGCTCCAACGATCTCTTCTCTCACTTCCCACAGCGACCTGGGGTATATCACATCCGGCCCTGGGGATTTAGCAATCTTGATGTTTTTAAGAAGATCCAACACTTTTTCTTCCTTAACTTCCACATTGTCCAGCACATAGGCCTGTTCTATTTCTTCCTCAGCCTGATCAAGGTCTTTTTCACTTGTGAATACTGAAGCAAAGTATTCGTTTAGGACCTCCTCAACCTCCTCCGCCTCCAGGCTTTATCCTTTAGCGGCCCCACCTTCATTCTTGTCATCATTCTGTTCTTCACATACGCATAGAACGCGTTGGGGTTCTCCTTAATCCTAAATGCCAAGACCTTCTCATTCCCCCTTCGAGCTCTCCTAAGTCCTTTCTTAAGCTCCCGTCGACTCTCAGCAATATTTATCGATGCACCTGTCCGGATGTGTCACGACTCGGTCCGGTAATTGCCCTTCCCGTGGCCGTAAGAAAGTGCAGAGTTGCGAACGCAGCTCAGCACGTCACGGGAACCAGACTGTGCACACGTCACGCTGCCTCCATAAACCAGTGGGTATAATCAAAGACCCCACCCACCACGGATATTCTCTCCCCACTCTTCTCCCACCAGGCACAAGTTACAAAAGCTTGAGAGCACTCCAGGGGCGAGGACAGTTTCGACTCCGTTGTTGTCAGAGGCTTGAAAGGACCTGTAAAACGGAAAGATGAGCTCCTGGCCTCATAATCTACCTTGCTTTGATCTTACACTTGCCGTTTACCTACATTACTCTTCAACGGTAGCTTTTACACTTTATTCCGCGATTGTTATCGTTTTACCTTATTCCAGCACAATGTACTGCATAATGAATCGTACTCAGGACAAGTTTTTCACTGTGTCTTGGTACATATGGCAATAACAAACCAGTACAATTTTAAGTGGGGAGTGACGGGCGGTAGAAATAGAACAGAGAACCGTTCCTGGGACAGAGAAACTTAAGAGGAAACTGCAAAAGATAACAAAAGCGATGCTACACATAGGGTGATGGTGACGTTTGGAACGCTGGCCTTCGTCAGACGGGGCACTTAGTAAAGGAGCCGAGACGTTATGTTGGAAGATTTTTAAACCGAAGCAAGAGACTGAGAGTGAAAGAGTGAAGGAATCTCGGAGAGAAGTTTTTTTACTGCTCGGGGAAAAGAGACTAGACTGCGCAGGCGCATGACGTAGAGCGCCAAAGATTTAAAATGGAGAGGAGGTTTTCAACGGTCTTTTTAAATTGAAGCAAGAGGCTGAGAGTGAAGGAGTAAAGGAATCTCGGGGAGAAGTCATTTTGTTTACACATCTTGGGGAAAAGAGGCTAGACTGCGCAGGCGCATGTCGTAGAGCGCCAAAGATTTTTTAAAAAAGGACCACCATATACAGCGGGCAGCATTGAGAGCGGGCAGGGGTGTGAGAGGGAGTAGAGTCGGACGGCTTTGGCTCAACAGGCTTCGGCGTGGACAGGCAGAGGCGAGGGTAGGTTCCAGTAAGTTTTTTTTTGTTTGTTTAGATTAGAGAGAATGCCAGGCAGGATGTTGGAATGCTCCTCTTGCAGGATGTGGGAAGTCAGGGAGACCTCCCGTGCCCCTGACAACGACAACTGCAAGAAGTGCATCTAGCTTCAGCTCCTAACAAATTGCGTTAGGGAACTGGAGCAGGAGCTGGATGACCTCCGGATCATTCGGGAGAAAGAGGAGTTTAGTGATAATAGTTTCAGGAAGGTAATTACACCAACGGAGCAGCGCACAGGTAATTGGGTTACCGTCAGGCGAGGGAAGGGGAAAGGGCAGGTAGAGCAGGGCTCCCCTGTGGCCATTCCCCTCAACAAGTATACCGATTTGGATACTGTTGGGGGGGGGGGGGTGGCTTACCTGGGACAAGCTGTGGCAGCCGGATCCCTGGCACTGAGTCTGGTTCTGCAGTGCAGAAGAGAGGAAGGAAGAAGAGGAGAGCGGTAGTGATAGGGGACTTGATAGTTAGAGGTACAGACAGGAGGTTCTGTGGTCGTGACAGAGAACTGGATGGTTTGTTGCCTCCCGGGTGTCAGGGTCAGGGATGTCTCTGATCGCGTGCACAGCATTCTGAAGTGGGAGGGTGATCAGCCAGATGTCATGGTACACATCGGTACCAATGACGTAGGAAGAAAGAGTGAGGAGGTCCTGAAGAGTGAGTGTAGAGAGCTTGGTAGGAAGTTAAAAAGCAGAACCTCGAGGGTGGTAATCTCAGGATTGCTACCTGTGCCACGTGCCAGTGAGGGTAAGAGTAGGATGCTCTGGAAGATGAACACGTGGCTGAGGAACTGGTGTAGGGAGCAGGGTTTCAGATTTCAGGATCGTTGGGACCTCTTCTGGGGCAGGTGGGAATTGTACAAGAGAGATGGCTTACACCAGAACCACAGGGGGACCAATATCCTTGCAGGGAGGTTTGTTAGTGCTATTAGGGAGAGCTTAAACTAGATTTGCAGGAGGGTGGGAACCACAGTGAGAGAGGAGATAGTGGAGCGGGGGTGAAAACAAATTATGTTAATAGTTCATGCTAAGTCACAGTTTGTGTGCAGTGGTAATAATCTTCTGAGGTGTGTCTATTTCAATGCGAGGTTTACTGAGGGTGTGGATTGACACATGGAATTCTGACATTATAGCCATCAGTGAAACTTGGCTACAGGAGGGGCAGGACTGGCTGCTTAATGTTCCAGGGTTCCGATGTTTCTGACGTGATAGAGGCAGAGGGATGAAGTGTGGGGGTGGGGGATGGTATTGCTAGTCAGAGAAAATGTTACAGCAGTGCTCAGGCAGGACAGATTAGAGGGTTTGTCTACTAGGGCCATATGGGTGGAGCAGAGAAACAGGAAAGGAATGACCACATTAATGGGGTTGTATTATAGACCACCCAATAGTCAGCTAGAATTGGAGGACCAAATCTGCAGAGAGATAGCAGACAACTGCAGGGAACATAAAGTTGTGATAGTAGGGAATATTAATTTTCCAGATATTGATTAGGACTCCCATACTGTTGAAGGTCTAGATGGGTTAGAGTTTGTTAAATGTGTCCAGGAAAGTTTTCTAAATCAATATATAGAGGTACCAACTAGAGAGGTTGCAATATTAGATCCCCTGTTTGGAAACGAGTCAGAACAGGTGACGGAAGTGTGTGTAGGGGAACACTTTGGTTCCAGTGATCATACCGTCATTAGTTTCAACTTGATCATGAATAAAGATAGATCTGGTCCTCGGGTTGAGTTTCTAAACTGGAAAAAGGCCAAATTTGAAGAAGTGAGAAAGGATCTAAAAAGCGTGGATTGGAACAGGTTGTTCTCTGGTAAGGATGTGTTTGGTAAGTGGGAGACCTTCAAAGGAGAAATTTTGAGAGTACAGAGTTTGTATGTTCCTGTCAAGATTAAAGGCAACGTGAATAAGAATAAGGAACCTTGGTTCTCAAGGGATATTGGAACTCTGATAAAGAAGAAGAGAGAGATGTATGACAGGTATAGGCAACGGGGAGCAAATAAGGTGCCTGAGGAATATAAAAGTGCAAAAAAGTACTTAAGAGAGAAATCAGGAGGGCTAAAAGAAGACACGAGGTTGATTTGGCAGTCAAGGTGAAGGATAATCCAAAGGGCTTCTACAGGTATATTAAGAGCAAAAGGATAGTAAGGGATAAAATTGGTCCTCTTAAAGATCATAGTGGTCGGCTATGTATGGAACCAAAAGAAGTGGGGGAGATCTTAAATGGTTTTTTTTGCATCTGTATTTACTAAGGAAACTGGCATGGAGTCAATGGAAATAAGGCAAACAAGTAGTGAGGTCATGGAACCTATACAGATTGAAGAGGAGGTGGTGTTTGCTGTCTTGAGGCAAATCAGAGCAGATAAATCCCCAGGACCTGACACGGTATTCCCTCGGACCTTGGAGGAGACGAGTGTTGAAATTGCAGGGGCTTGGCAGATATATTTAAAATGTCGGTATCTACGGGTCAGGTGCTGGAGGACTGGAGGATAGCTCATATTGTTCCGTTGTTTAAAAAAGGCTCAAAAAGTAATCTGGGAAATTGTAGGCCGGTAAGTTTGACGTCAATAGTAGGTAAATTATGGGAGGAGTACTAAGAGATAGGATCTACAAGTATTTGGATAGACAGGGACTTGTTAGGGAGAGTCAACATGGCTTTGTGCGTGATAGGTTATGTTTAACAAATCTATTAGAGTTTTTCGAGGAGGTTACCAGGAAAGTGGATGAAGGGAAGGCAGTGGATGTTGTATACATGGACTTCAGTAAGGCCTTTGACAAGGTCCCGCATAGGAGGTTAATTAGGAAGATTCGGTCGCTAGGAATGCATGGTGAGGTGGTAAATTAGATTAGACATCGGCTCAATGGGAGAAGCCAGAGAGTGGTAGTGGAGGATTGCTTCTCTGAGTGGAGGCCTGTGACTAGTGGTGTGCCACAGGGATCAGTGCTGGGTCCATTGTTATTTGTCATCTATATCAGTGATCTGGATGCTAATGTGGTAAATTGTATCAGCAAATTTGCTGATGATACAAAGATTGGAGGTGTAGTGGACAGCGAGGAAAGTTTTCAAAGCTTGCAGAGGGATTTGTACCAGCTGGAAAAATGAGCTGAAAAATGGCAGATGGAGTTTAATGCAGACAAGTGTGAGGTATTGTACATCGGAAGGACAAACCAAGGTAGAACATACAAGTTAAATGATAGGCCACTGAGAAGTACAGTAGAACAGAGGGATCTGGGAATACAGATACATAATTCCCTAAAAGTGGCGTCACGGGTAGATAGGGTCGTAAAGAGAGATTTTGGTGCATTGGCCTTTATAAATCAAAGTATTGAGTATAAGAGTTGGAATGTTCTGGCGAGATTGTATAAGACATTGGTGAGGCTGAATTTGGAGTATTGTGAACAGTTTTGGTCACCTAATTACAGAAAGGATATTAATAAGGTTGAAAGAGTTGCAGAGAAGGTTTACAAGGATGTTGAGTTACAGAGAGAGGTTGAATAGGTTAGGACTTTATTCCCTGGAGCGTAGAAGAATGAGGGGAGATTTGATAGAGGTTTATAAAGTTATGATGGGTATAGATAGAGTGAATGCAAGCAGGCTTTTTCCACTGAGAATAGGGGAGAGAAAAAACAGAGGACATGGGTTAAGGGTGAAGGGGGAAAGTTTAAAGGGAACATTAGAGGGGCGCTTCTTCACACAGAGAGTGGTGGGAGTGTGGAATGAGCTGCCAGATGAAGTGGTAAATGTGGTCTCACTTTTAACATTTAAGAAAAACTTGGACAGCTACATGGATGAGAGGGGCATGGAGGGATACGGTCCAGGTGCAGATCAGTGGGAGAA
Organism: Hemitrygon akajei; assembly: GCF_048418815.1. Taxonomy (NCBI): domain Eukaryota; kingdom Metazoa; phylum Chordata; class Chondrichthyes; order Myliobatiformes; family Dasyatidae; genus Hemitrygon; species Hemitrygon akajei. Next base: position 2,308,193 of record NC_133154.1, read on the forward strand.
GGCAGAAAAATGGTTCGACACAGACAAGAAGGGCCGAAGGGCCTGTTTCTGTGCTGCAATGTTCTATGGAATCAGTTGTACTATCGTCTTGTGCACCGAGGTACAGTGAATAGCTTGTCTTGCATACTGTTCATGCAGATCAATTCACTGCAGCAGTACATATAGGTAGAACCGAGGAAAAACAGAGTGCAGAATAAAGTGTTACAATTACAGAGGAAGTGCAGGGCACCCAGACAATGGGCCCAAAACTCACAGCGAGGAAGATTGTAAGGTTAAGGGTCCGTCTTATCGTGCTAGGGGCATTCAAACGTCTTATGATAGTGGAGGTAAGACCATGAGTAATAGGGGCAATATTGGCCTATTAAGAAAAATGATCCTGCTCCGCCAATCGATTATAGTTCATTGATTTTTCCACTCTACCCCATTCTCCTGCCTTCTCCCAGTAAGCATTGACCTCCTGACTAATCAAGAACCTATCAACCCCCGTTTTAAATGCACCGAAAGACACTTGTCTTTCACCAACCTCTGGCTAAAGAATTCCTCTTTAGATGCTGTTATCCAGCTTGGCGGTACTGCCTATTGTATCTTCGGCAAGGTGGGGAAAGAAAGAAAGGACATCTGAGAGAGCTCGGGCTTTTTGATGCTTTACCGAGGCCGCGGGAAGTGTAGACAGAGTTCATGGAGGGGGCACTGTTTTCCATGGCGTATCATCTGGGTGCACAACTCGATGCGGTTTCCTCCGGAAACACTGTTGTGTAAAGCCGTTGGTGAGGCCTCATTCCGAACACTGAGTGCAAGTTTAGACTCCGTGCTGTAGAAAAGATGTGGTTAAACTGCAAATGATACGGAGAAGATTTAAGAGTATGTGCCCAGGACTAGAGGGCCTGCGGTAGTGGGAGCCGCTAGCCAGGTAAGCAATTTTAACCATGGAGCGTGGGGAAATGAATAGGCCACGTAAATAACGTAAAGTGTAAATAAGGTGGACGGTTGCAATCTTTTCCTCGGGATAGAGGAGTACAAAACTAGGGGGTTAAGTTTAGGGTGAGAGGAAATCAGAATCAGGTTTATTACCGCCGGCATACGTTGTGACATTTCTTCTTTTGTGCCATAGAGTGTTACGAGAAATATTTTGGAAGTAACGAGGTAGTGCAAAAGGAAAGCAAGAAATTAGGTAGTGTTCATGATCCGTTCAGAAATCTGATGGCGAGGGACCAGAGTGGCTACTCTTTTTGACTCAGACGGTGGTGTGTACAGTTTATGGGACAAGCTGCCAGAGGAAGTGGTCGAGGAAGGTACAATAGTGTGAGATAAGAAGCGTATGGATAAGTGCTTCTTCCTGTACCTGTCTTAAGCACTTGCTTTGGTAGCTCGTTCGTGGAGGGTCTTGGAGCGATAGGAGCTGAGCGCAGGAAATTTGGACGAGCTGGGAGGGGCATGTCGGGCTGACGGTCCTCTTTGACTCTCTGACTCTGGACATTCACTCCACGATGTCCCAATTTATACTAAATGCGTATTATACATATTTTATGTCGATCTTGAAGCATTTTGAACTGCTCCATCTGAGAATAAGTGGCCTGGTCAAAGCACAGGCTGCATGGATAGCCAGCGACTACTTTTCAGGGCGGAAATGACTATTACGAGGGTCCTGATTTTAAGGTGATGGGAGAAAATGGCAGAGGTAGTCTAGTTTTACTTTACACACGGAGCGTGACAGGTGCATGACGCGCTGCAAAGGTGATAGTAGAGGCACATGCATTAGAGACTTTAGGAAACTTGTGGAGAGCATATGGATGAAGGAAACGTGGACGGCTATGTGGGGGTGAAGGGTTGGATTGATCCTGGAGTGAGTTAAATGTGCTGTATATTTCTAATGTACAAGTTGCATACTTTCATAATAAGCCCATTAACGAATTCGAGCCACCGCCCACTCCCTGCGTAGGAAACTTGCCCCGCCTGTTGTCCTTAAACTCCTCCAACCTCTAGCATCTGCTCTAGTAGTTACCCTCGTAAAAAGATTTTGACTGTCTATTCTTTCTATGCCTCCCAATTAAAAACCCCTATCAGGTCTCCCCTCGGACTTCGTCCTTCCAGTTAAAACAGCCCAAGTTTGTCCGACATCTCCTTATACTGCATGCCCTCTAATCCAGCCACTGTCGTGTTGAATCTCTTGTGCATCCTGTTTGCAGCCTTCCTGTATCAGCGCAACCAGAATTGGACACAATACTGACCAAAGTTTTATATACCTGCAATCTGATTTCCTTACTTAACAAACCAAATGCACGCCTTCTTTGCTGCCTATCCACTTGTGTGGCCGCTCACAGTGAACTATGGACCCGAACGGCAAGATCTCTTTGGACCCCAGTGCTATTAAGGAGTCTATCATCATATTAAATCCTGGTGATATACAGATATTCTCAGATTTAGGTTCAGGTTTATTATCACCGATACACCGTAGACATATTTTGCCGGAGCAGTACAGGGCTAGACATATACAGTAAGAAAATACTTTAAGTTACAAAGCTACACAGAGTCTGAAAGAAGAATAGAGGTGGTGTTCAAGGGGTTATTAATCCGAGAGTAGGGGAGAAGAACGTGTTCCTGAATCCCTGAGTGTGTGACTTCAGGCTCTTGCTCCTCCATCCTGATGGCAGTAGCGAGGAGAGGGTATGGCCCTAGACGGTAGTGCAACCAGGCAGAGTTCTGGACTGTTTGCTCGGGCCTTTCGTGACATACAGAGTCTCCTCAAACTCCTAATGGCATAGAGCCGCTGGTGTGCCCTCGTCGAGACTGTATCAGTGTGTTGGCCTAGGACAGGTCCTCTGAGATATTGCCGCTTAGGAGCTTCAGACTCCCCTCTCCCCTTTCACGGCTGACCCCTCGATGAGGACTGCCGAATGTTTCCCGATATCCCCTTCCTAAAGTCCACAGCGAGTTCCTTGGCCTTGCTGACGTTGAGTGCCAGGTTGCTGTTGCGACACCTTTGAACCAGCTGACCTTCTTCGCTCTTGTACGCCTTCTCTCCACTCTAGACATACCAATTCCCCGCACAAAGCAGAGCTGCTTGTGTGCCCTCGTCCTCCTTCAGTCGGCATGTAACGGGGACAAGATCCGCCTCCAGCCCTCCAGCTCACACTCCTTCCCCCCACACCCCGCCCACTCCGGGGCTGTTCGCCTCTTTTCAGGGATGCCCACTCTGCCCACCCTGTCCTTTTCCACACTATTCCCTTCCCTCCTGTCCCGATCCTCACCTCTCCACAAAACCGCTTCTGGAGCCGCAGACGAGCTTGTTCCCTTCTCTGTTCTCACAGTCCCCGACCCCAGTTGTTGATGGTTTCTCTCTCCGCAGACGGGTATTGCCTCGCCTCCTCCTGTCTGGTCCGACGTTCAGATGATCAGATGATATTTGCCACCGAAGATGTTTCTGGGATTGAAGAATGTGGGATCCACTTGGGAGCTGTTCAGGATAGCGGGTGAGTTTCCCACATTACCACCTCAAATCGGGATCACAGTTAGGTTGATTACTACCGATGTCTGCCATGCAAGTCCTAATAAAATGATTATAAGTTTCAGAAGGAGGGGTGGATGTTCGTTGGGGGGGGAGTGGAGGGAGGATAGAGGGTGGAGAAGAACGATCATTCGGTGATCACTTCTATTCCAGGTATGATATCCGGACCCTCTTGTCCCACAGTCCGCAGTCAATTGTTTAGTCTTGCTGACATTACTCAACCAGCCTATCTGCCTCATTCCTGAGTGCTCCCTCCTCGCCATCTAAGATGCAGCCAATGACTAGTGCATCGGGAAGTTTATAGATGACGAATGCGCTGTGTCTAACCGCACATTCACGAACTCAGAGAGATTACAGCAGTGGGCTAACGCACATTGCTGAGGTGTGCCTCCTTGGTGGGCCTATGTGTGAAGTGATCTGTCTGGACGGCACCTAAGCAAAAACCTTTCACTTGTGAAACAATAATAAATTGGTTCATTATTATCATGAATACTGTGGTTCGCTGAAACTCTTACCTTGCACACTGTTCACACAGATCAATCGAGGCAGAATAAGGTAAAACAATAACAGAATGCAGAATAAAGTGTTAAGAGTTTACAGTGAAAGTGCAGGCAGACAATAAGGTGTAAGTGGTAAATGGTCCGTCTGATCCGACGAGGAGGCGAATCAATATCTGATAATAGCGGAGCAGAAGCTGTCCGTGAGACTGGGGGTGTGATTCCCCTCCGACAGCACGGAGGGAAGAGAGAATGTTCGGGATGGACTGGGCACATTGATGTTGTTGGATGCTTTTCTGGGGCAGCGAGAAATTTGTTGGTGATCCGTCGTTACTGTGCAGATCATCAATTGACTTGGTGAAGAGTTGTATGGGAGAAAACAACTGTGCCGGCGGAGTTCTATAGTGAAAAAGCCGTTGTACTGGGTGGGGCAATTCCATTCTCTCGGCCTCAAATATCTTGGTCGAACGGTAAGAAAAATCGTCATGATTGGAGACTTCTTGGGGCTGCAGTGGTTAACCATGACGCCTGCTGTGCCTTGTCACGCCTTTCGCTCTCCACGAAGCCTTGCAGCACCGCCTTCTCGGCCGTTGGATCTTGTAGTTGATCTCATCCGCCCAGTCCAACTGAACTGGCTACGCACGTTGGGGTAGACGTATCCCTATCTCACCGGGGTTGGAAGTTCCCGGCTACCCTCACCTGGTTTAGCCCGCCTGTCGAAGCGGTGTACCGGGGTGTGGCCACTGTCACATGCAAACAGTTACTTGGAACCACAGGTGAGAGTTGGGTGGCCGGTGGATGAACTGCCCCAGGGCGGAGCACGACAAGCTCGTCACCAGAGGAGCTACCCCTCCCTGGACACCCCATGCACCCCAGCGAGAAATGCAGACGGAATCCACGGAGGGGGCTGGTTTCCGTGATGTCTTTGCAGCTGTGTGTGTTTTATAGGTTTCTATATGACTAGACGGCAGTAACGGAGCTTCTCTCTGTGTCTGACTCTAGGAGTGTTGTGACAGGACGGAGAAGAGGGAATTTCACTCTGTATTCTCCCCACACACAGGTGCTCTATCGCTGTTGCTCACCGCCCACTGCTTTAATCTCGACACAGCTGGGGCTACCATATCCCCCACCGGGAATGGGTCCGAGTTCGGTGATCGCGTGTTCCAGTTTGGAGACGATAAGAACAGCTGGTGAGTTTGGCGGGAATTGGGAGGGAGTGGGCAAGGGTCAGCGACAAGGAGAGAGGATGACTCTGTGGAGGGAACTTCACTCTGAGTCTGTGCGGGAGTGTGTAGTGGGACGGTGCAAAGTGAGCTTTCCTCTGTGTCTGACTCCCGGATTGGTGTGTGATGTATCACCCACTCTCCATGATTTGGACATGACGTTTCGTACTGCACTCTCTTAGGCAACTGAGCCTTCTGTGGACCTAGTTTCCCGAGGAGCCCTGGGTACCAAATGCTCTCACTTCATTTCCTGGTCACTGTGCAGAGACCCCATCAGTGTCTTTGTGTGACACCCCTGCATAGATGACACTGACCAGGACGCCCTCATCGAGGCTCTTGTCGCCTGGATAAACTGATCTTAGCAGGTCAGCTGATCCGGACAGGACCTCTCTGCCCTCTGTTGAGGACACATAGTATCTTCTTTTATGTTCGCCCCAATTAAGTACCTCGAGAATTTCCTCCCACGTCTCCCCATCACTTGAATACTGATCCCCGGTGCTATTTCCGACTGCCGTCCTCCGGTAAGGACGCCACGTTTTGTTGTTCTCCAGTCTTCTAGCACCTCAGCTGTAGCCAGGGAGGACGATAAGTTCTGTGCCAGTTGTAAGACGATGCCTCCCTCACACTACCGCCCATCAAGATCACCAGGGAGGCTTGTCATCTGACTCTGGGAACCTATCGACTTGCTTCTTTGCCGTACCTCCTTCTCTCCTCGCTCTCCACCATATCTCTGCTGCCTCACCACACCATCCTCTCCCTTATTCTTATCCAGTACCCCACTTCTCATCAGTGCTCCCTCCCCTCCCCATCTATCCTTTCCTTCCTTCCCGCTACCTTCTTACCGCCTCTCCTACGACTCTGCTTCCTTGCTGATCCCTGCCCACGCTGCTGACTCCTTCCCCATCAGCGTTTGTTCCTTATCACCCTACCTGTGGCTCGCCCATCCGGCGAATAGCCCCACTTTCCTCACTGCCTCCCCCAGTCCCTGCCTGCCTCCTCTCCTGCAATGCTCCCTCTCATTCCGCTCTCGGTACCCATCCCTCTGTACATCATTCCTCCACAGAGCACCCACTCTCCCCACAAATCCTTAAATCTCCACAGTGCGCCCTCCTCCCCAACTTCCACCCCCATTCAACCACCCTCACTGCCCCATCCTTCCACCTCACCGCCCTTCCTTCTCCCTCTGTTCTTGCCACCGACCCTCTCTTTCCTCCCTCACTGCACCTCCAAATCTCTCCATCGTCCCCTCCTCTCCACTACTTACCTATTCACAGCTCCTCCCACTCAATCTTCTGCCCCCTCCCGTGCTGGTCCTTCCACTCTCCTCTTTACCTTCCTACTGCCTTCACGTCCTCCCTCCTCTCTCATCCCTCAACGCCACTCCCCTCCTTCAGTCTCATCCTCACCGTCCTTCCCTCCCCGCCACCTCTCCCACCCCTCATTCCTCCCTCTTCTGGTGCCCCGGAATTACGACTCTGCACCCCTTATCCACTTCCGCAGGATCGGAGTGACGGGAAAGGACGAGATGGGAAGCGCCGTCTTACTCCGCTGCTCGGCCAGAGGCGGTGACTGCCACCCCACCAACGTCACTGGTGAATGATCCCTGTGGGCGAGTGGTGGCGACTCAGTGAGGGGACAGTACAAGGGAAGGAAGGGAGGGGGCAACAGTAGGGGTAAGAAAGACGAGGGTAAGTAGGCCGAGGGGATGAGAGCGAAAGGCCGGAACCGAGAGAAGTGAAGGGAGGGGAGAATAGGGAAAAGAGTGAGGAGAGAGGGAAGATCTGAAGAGTGGAGGGGATGAGAGTGGTGGAGGGAATGCGGTAGAGGGAGTGGGGAGGAATTATGAAACGTGGAGGATTCAGGCGAGGGGCGAGAGAGGAAAGGAAGGGGGAAGTAGTTGGTCCTGGGGGTATTAGGGACCGTGGAAAGCAGGGAGGAAGAAGGAGAGAGAGGGGCAGGAGCCGAGAGCTCGGAAGGTGAAGAGGCAAAGGAGAGGGGAGGAAGGGGAGAGGGGAGAAGCCAGGAAAGTGGAAAGCGGAGGATTGGATGATGGACTGGGAGGGAATGGAGAGGAGAGGTTAGGGGAGAGAAGGGGAGGAAGATGGTAGACCAGTGGATGGAAAAAGGGGAAAGGGAGAGTTAGGGTAAGGGAATGTGCTGGAAAGGGGGAAGGGTGAGGGGAGGAGGAGTAGAGATGTGTGGAAAGGAAACGGAGGTGGTAGGGGAGGGAAATTTTCTTCACGCTGTACCTCTGACTGCTTCGCTAACGGACATGTCTCTGGTTCTCGCAGACTCCTTCAACAAATCCGCCGCGCTTACAATGGACGCTTCGGGGCCAAACCTGGTGGTAGGTTCCTCACGTCCCGTCCTTTCCGTCCCTACCCTACGCATCGTCGCCTCTCAGTCGCCCTCCCCTTTACAGCTTTACTTTGAACTTTGAACACTTCCCCCTTCACTCCCTAAGTAGCGACCTCTCTCTTTTCCCTGGCGCTTCGTCCCTCTTCAACCACATCCTGCCAGGATTCCATTCATCCCTCCTCCCTCCCCCTCCTTCCCTTTTCTACTCCCTCCAGCATTCTAGCTACCTCGCCCTCCACCCCTCCTAACTATTGCTTTTTTCCCGACCTGTCCATCCTTCCAACCCGCGCCTCTCCCTCCTTGGTGCTTAGCTGCCCCCAGATCCCGTGCCCCTCTGGTGTCTCTGGGGGTGGTACATCGAGAGCGGGAAGGTGAGGGGATGACTGGTGATTGGAGAGGGTGGAGAAGGCTGCTTCTCTGGGTAACACCCACTCTAGCCCTCCTTCCCCTCTCTCCCTCTCCCCCTCTTTTCCCTCCCTTCCTCTCTCACACTCACTCTCTCTCCCCTCTTCCTCTCCCTCACTCTCTCCCTCCCTCTCCCTCTCTGACACACACTCACACATTTTGTCTCACTCTCACCCTCCGCTCTAGGTCTGTGATCCCAACATGGTGTTTGGATGCATGAGAAACACCTGGTTCCCAGGAAAGTGCATTCGGTTCGGAGAGCAGCTGGAACAGGAAGCTCCACTGGACATCGGAAAAATCGGTGAGGACAGGGGAGAAGAGGGGCGGGTCAAGCGGGGTGGGTGAGAGGAGGAATGGGCAGGGGTGAGGAGGGTGGAATGTCCAGTGGAGCTTCCTGTTCTAGAGGTTTGGGCGTGGAGAGAGAGCAAGGGGGTGAGGAGAGCAAGAGGAGTGGGAGGGGTGTGAAGAGAGGACATATTATGCGGAGAGATGATGAGAAAGAGAGAGAGGAAGGTGGAATGGGAAAAATAGAATTGCAAGGACGAAGAGAGGGGGAAGGGGAGAAGTTTACTTTATTGTCGCCAAACAATTGATACTAGAGCGTACAATCATCACAGTGAAATTTGTTTCTGCGCTTCACTCTCCCTGGAGTACAAATCGAAGTAAATACAATAAAAATTTAAATTATAAATCATAATAGCGCCATGGTTTTCAAGGGATATTAGAAACTTGGTTCGAAAAAAGAGGGATGTCTACAATAGATATAGGCAGCATGGAGTAAAGGAATTGCTCGAGGAATATAAAGAATGTAAAAGGAAACTTAAGAAAGAGATTAGAAAAGCTAAAAGAAGTTACGAGTTTGGTTTGGCAAATAAGGTGGAAGTAAATCCGAAAGGCTTCTACAGTTATATTAAAAGCAAGAGGATAGTGAGGGATAAAATTGGTCCCTTAGAGAATCAGGGTGGTCAGCTATGTGTGGAGCCGAGGGAGATGGGAGAGATTTTGAACGATTTCTTCTCTTCGGTATTCACTAAGGAGAAGGATATCGAATGGTGTAAGGTGTGGGAAACAAGTAAGGAAGTTATGGAACCTATGACAATTAAAGAGGTGGAAGTACTGGCGCTTTTAAGAAATTTAAAAGTGGATAAATCTCCGGGTCCTGACCGGATATTCCCCAGGACCTTGAGGGAAGTTTGTGTAGAGATAGCAGGAGCTCTGACGGAGATCTTTCAGATGTCATTAGAAACAGGGATTGTGCCGGAGGATTGGCGTATTGCTCATGTGGTTCCATTGTTTAAAAAGGGTTCTAGAAGTAAGCCTGGCAATTATAGACCTGTCAGTTTGACATCAGTGGTGGGTAAATTAATGGAAAGTATTCTTAGAGATAGTATTTATAATTATCTGGATAGACAGGATCTGATTAGGAGTAGCCAGCATGGATTTGTGCGTGGAAGGTCATGTTTGACAAACCTTATTGAATTTTTTGAAGTAGTTACGAGGAATGTTGACGAGGGTAAGGCAGTGGATGTAGTCTATATGGACTTCAGCAAGGCCTTTGACAAAGTTCCACATGGAAGGTTAGTTAAGAAGGTTCAGTCGTTAGGTATTAGTGCTGGAGTAATAAAATGGATTCAACAGTGGCTAGATGGGAGATGCCAGAGAGTAGTGGTGGATAATTGTTTATCGGGATGGAGGCCGGTGACTAGCGGGGTGCCTCAGGGATCTGTTTTGGGCCCAATGTTGTTTGTAATATACATAAATGATCTGGATGATGGGGTGGTAAATTGGATTAGTAAGTATGCTGATGATACTAAGGTAGGAGGTGTTGTGGATAATGAGGTGGGTTTTCAAAGCTTGCAGGGAGATTTATGCCGGTTAGAAGAATGGGCTGAACGTTGGCAGATGGAGTTTAATGCTGAGAAGTGTGAGGTTCTACATTTTGGCAGGAATAATCCAAATAGAACATACAGGGTAAATGGTAGGGCATTGAGGAATGCAGTGGAACAGAGAGATCTAGGAATAACAGTGCATAGTTCCCTGAAGGTGGAGTCTCATGTAGATAGGGTGGTGAAGAAGGCTTTTGGAACGCTGGCCTTTATAAATCAGAGCATTGAGTACAGAAGTTGGGATGTAATGTTAAAATTGTACAAGGCATTGGTAAGGCCAAATTTGGAATATTGTGTACAGTTCTGGTCACCGAATTATAGGAAAGATATCAATAAATTAGAGAGAGTGCAGAGACGATTTACTAGGATGTTACCAGGGTTTCAGCACTTAAGTTACAGAGAAAGGTTGAACAAGTTAGGTCTCTATTCATTGGAGCGTAGAAGGTTGAGGGGGGATTTGATCGAGGTATTTAAAATGTTGAGAGGGATAGATAGAGTTGACGTGAATAGGCTGTTTCCATTGAGAGTAGGGGAGATTCAAACGAGAGGACATGATTTGAGAGTTAGGGGGCAAAAGTTTAAGGGAAACACGAGGGGGTATTTCTTTACTCAGAGAGTGATAGCTGTGTGGAATGAGCTTCCTGTAGAAGTAGTAGAGGCCAGATCAGTTGTGTCATTTAAGGTAAAATTGGATAGGTATATGGATAGGAAAGGAGTGGAGGGTTATGGGCTGAGTGCGGGTAGGTGGGACTAGGTGAGATTAAGAGTTCGGCACGGACTAGGAGGGCCGGAATGGCCTGTTTCCGTGCTGTGATTGTTATATGGTTATATGGTTATATAATTAGAAAATAGAAAAGGGAAAGTAAGGTGGTACAAGTCAGGTCTGGATATTTGGAAGGTACGGCCCAGATCCGGGTCAGGATCCGTTCAGCAGTCCTATCACAGTTGAAAAGAAGCTGTTCCCAAATCTGGCCGTACGAATCTTCAAGCTCCTGAACCTTCTCCCGGAAGGAAGAGGGACAAAAGGTTGTTGGCTGGGTGGGTCGTGTCCTTGATTATCCTGGCAGCACTGCTCCAACAGCTTGCGGTGTAAAGTGAGTCCAAGGATGGAAGATTGGTTTGTGTGATGTGCTGGGCTATGTTCACGATCTTCTGCAGCTTCTTCCGGTCTTGGACAGGACAACTTCCATACCGGGTTGTGATCCACCCTAGAAGAATGCTTTCTACGGTGCACCTATAAAAATTAGTGAGGGTTTTAGGGGACAGGCCAAATTTCTTCAGCTTTCTCGGGAAGTAAAGGCGCTGGTGGGCCTTCTTGGCAGTGGACTCTGCTTGGTTAGACCAAGACAGGTCATTTGTGATATTCACCCCGAGGAACTTAAAGCTTTTGACCTGTTCCACCTGCGCACCACCGATGTAGATGGGTTGTGCAGTCCACCGCTCCTTCTGAAGTCAACAACCAATTCCTTCGTCTTGCTGACATTGAGGGATAGGTTAAAGGGAAGGGAGAAGGAAAGAACGAAGGGGGAACGAGGGGGAGCTAAAAGAGAAGGAATGGGAAAGGAGAGAGTGGATTAATGAGAGGAGAGGAGGAGAGTGAGGTATGGGGCTGGGAAAGGGTTAGGAGAGGGGGAAGGAGAGAGGAGTGGTGTAAGATAGAGGAAGGTGAAGGGGAGATGTTTGCAGAGTGAGAAGGAATGTTTATGAGTGAGAGTTTAGGATGGATTGAGGGTAAAGAGGTAGATTGGGAGAGGAACTAGGGAGAAGGGAGTACGGACATGACAGTAATGCCCTCCCTCGGTGCGACGCTCTCTACTTATGACAACTCCCGTGGTGCTGAGTTCCTCGCCGTCCCTCCCTCTCATCCTCTGCCGCTCTCCCCCTCTCTGCCAGAGTGTATCCCTGAGATGCTAGATGTGGTCTTTCTCTTCGATGGGTCCAACAGTCTCAGCAAAAAAGACCTGGAAGCGAACAAAAAGTTCATGTTGAATATGATGCAACACTCGGACGCCGGCATGCAGGTCGGTGACGGGGCGGGGTTCACGTCAGGGGAGGGGTGGAGGGAGAAACGAGAGGAGTTGGGTGTGGAGTTGAGGGAGGACTGGCAGGGGTATTAGTTTGGAGGCTGACACAGGCTGTGAAGAGAGCACGGGGCAGTGGGGGTAAATTTCGGGACTGACACGTGACTGTGGCGAAAGAGCGGGACGGTGGGATTAGTTTGGGACTGACATGGGCCTGTGGGGAGAGAGCAGGTCAGTGGGGCTAGTTGAGCAGACACACAGCACTGGGCAACTGTTTCTGTCTTCACTGAAGCCTTCTTCACTCTCCAGTTTGCCATCGTTCAATACTCCGCCATGGTCAGAACGGAACTGAGCTTTACAACGTTCCAGGCCCAACGAGAGAATCTGCATGACATCGTGAGTCGCATCCAACTGATGGAGAGTTCGACATTTACCGGATCTGGGATCGATTATACCATGTAACTACTCCGTGTGCAGGAGCGTGTGACGGCAGAGTTAGAGGGAGCCCCACTCTGTGTCCGACCTCGGGGGTGGAGGGGAGAGAGGAGTGTGATGGGACGGTGTAAAGTTAGCCTCACTCGGTGTCTGGCCCTGAAAGTGTGTAGTGGGACGTGTACATGTTGTTTCACTCTGTGTCTAAACCTTGGAGTGTGTAATGAGACAGTGTAGAAGTTACTTCACTGTTTGTCTGACCCTGGGAGTGAGCGATGGTAGATTCACGTTTTGTCTGACTCCGGGAGTGTGTGGTGGGATGGTGCGGAGGGAGCTTCACTCAGTGTCTGACGCCGGGAGTGTGTGATGGGACGGTGTGGAGGGAGCTTCACTCTGTGTCTGACCCCGGGAGTGTGTGATGGGACGGTGTGGAGGGTGATTCAGTCTGTGTCTGACCCTGGGAGTGAGCGATGGTAGATTCACTCTGTGTCTGACCCCGGGAGTGTGTGATGGGACGGTGTGGAGGGAGCTTCACTCTGTGTCTGACCCCGGGAGTGTGTGATGGGACGGTGTGGAGGGTGATTCAGTCTGTGTCTAACCCCGGGAATGTGTGATCAGATGGCGTGGAGGGAGATTCACTCTGTGTCTGACCCCGGGAGTGTGTGATGGGATGGTGTGGAGGGAGATTCAGTCTGTGTCTGACCCCGGAAGTGTGTGATGGGACGTTGTGGAGGGAGCTTCACTCTGTGTCTTACGCCGGGTGTGTGTGATGGGACGGTGTGGAGGGAGCTTCACTCTGTGTCTGACCCTGGGAGTGAGCGATGGTAGATTCAGTCTGTGTCTGACCCCGGGAGTGTGTGATGGGACGGTGTGGAGGGAGCTTCACTCTGTGTCTGACCCTGGGAGTGAGCGATGGTAGATTCACTCTGTGTCTGACCCCGGGAGTGTGTGATGGGACGGTGTGGAGGGAGCTTCACTCTGTGACTGACGCCAGGAGTGTGTGATGGGACGGTGTGGAGGGAGCTTCGCTATGTGTCTTACGCCGGGTGTGTGTGATGGGACGGTGTGGAGGGAGCTTCACTCTGTGTCTGACCCTGGGAGTGAGCGATGGTAGATTCACTCTGTGTCTGACCCCGGGAGTGTGTGATGGGACGGTGTGGAGGGAGCTTCACTCTGTGTCTGACCCTGGGTGTGAGCGATGGTAGATTCATTCTGTGTCTGACCCCGGGAGTGTGTGATGGGACGGTGTGGAGGGAGCTTCACTCTGTGTCTGACCCCGGGAGTGTATGATGGGACGGTGTGGAGGGAGATTCACTCTGTGTCTGACCCCGCGAGAGTATGATGGGACGGTGTGGAGGGAGATTCACTCTGTGTCTGACCCCGGGAGTGTGTGATGGGACGGTGTGGAGGGAGTTTCACTCTGTGTCTGACCCTGGGAGTGAGCGATGGTAGATTCAGTCTGTGTCTGACCCCGGGAGTGTGTGATGGGACGGTGTGGAGGGAGCTTCACTCTGTGTCTGACCCCGGGAGTGTATGATGGGACGGTGTGGAGGGAGATTCACTCTGTGTCTGACCCCGGGAGTTTGTGATGGGACGGTGTGGAGGGAGATTCACTCTGTGTCTGACCCCGGGAGTGTGTGATGGGACGATGTGGAGGGAGTTTCACTCTGTGTCTGACCCTGGGTGTGAGCGATGGTAGATTCACTCTGTGTCTGACCCCGGGAGTGTGTGATGGGACGGTGTGGAGGGAGCTTCACTCTGTGTCTGACCCCGGGAGTGTATGATGGGACGGTGTGGAGGGAGATTCACTCTGTGTCTGACCCCGGGAGTGTATGATGGGACGGTGTGGAGGGAGATTCACTCTGTGTCTGACCCCGGGAGTGTGTGATGGGACGATGTGGAGGGAGTTTCACTCTGTGTCTGACCCTGGGTGTGAGCGATGGTAGATTCACTCTGTGTCTGACCCCGGGAGTGTGCGATGGGACGGTGTGGAGGGAGCTTCACTCTGTGTCTGACCCCGGGAGTGTATGATGGGACGGTGTGGAGGGAGATTCACTCTGTGTCTGACCCCGGGAGTGTATGATGGGACGGTGTGGAGGGAGATTCACTCTGTGTCTGACCCCGGGAGTGTGTGATGGGACGGTGTGGAGGGAGATTCACTCTGTGTCTGACCCCGGGAGTGTGTGATGGGACGGTGTGGAGGAATGCTATCCAGCATTCTGAGAGTGATTCAATACCTCCCTCTCCCAACCACAAAAAAAATATATTTTTTTTCTTTTCCTGGAGCACTGTGATGCCACTGGAAAGTAGAAGGCGGCGTTTGTTTAAATTATGAGAGGAGCTTCTGAGGGTGTGTGTGTGAGAGAGAGGGGAGGGGAGAGAGACAGAGTGAGAGGAAGTGATGGGGAAAGGGAAAACGTATGATGCATACCCACTGGAATCAAGCGATGGGAAAGAATGGCCTTTCCTCCTCCTATCTCTAATGTGACACTCCCCCCTCCTGTGTTGCGCAGATCTTCTGTGTTTACGGAGAAGGATGGGGCAAGAAAAGGGGCAGCGAAGCTCCTGATTGTGATCACGGATGGAGAGACCACACCGGGAGACCTCAATCTGTTGCAGGTCGTCCAGAAGGCTAAGGACAAACAGATCACTCGCTGTGCAATTGGGGTATGTGCCTCCGCTGTATGTACGTGGGTGGGATGGGTATGGGACGGAGGTGAAGATTCGTGTGGCACAGACATGGTGCCTCCATGTGGAAGGGGGATTCTCAGTGTGGGAGGTAGAGAGAGATCGGTGAGGGACAAAGAGGATATCTACGTGAGGGAAGGCGCGGGAATCTCTAATGTAAATATACCCAAAGATTTGGTCTTCGCAGCCTTTGTCGCAACGAATCCTGCGAACTGGCGGAAGAAATTAGTTGTCGTTGGCCCTAAAAGGCCCTCCTTCACTCTGAGGCTGTACCTTCGGAGCTGATATTCTCACAGTAATGAAAACATCCTCTCTGTGTCCGCTTTATCCAGGCCATTAAGTATGTGGGAGGATTCAATGAGATTCCCTCCCTGCCGTGAAAATCGATTTCTCCTTCCGGTGAACAAATTCCCCTTCCCTTCCTCTATTCCCCACTCCCAACTTTCACTTCTTCTCACCTGCCTATCACTTCCCCCGGGTCCCTTCCTCTTTCCATTTCTCCTATGGTCCACTCTCCTCTCCTATCAGATTCTTTCTTCTCCAGCCCTGGACTTCCCCCACCCACCTGGCTTCACCTACCACGTTACCGCCAGCCTTTTTCCCCTCCCCTGCCCCACCTTTTTAATTCAGTCATCTTCACCCTTCCATCTCAGTTCTGAAGGACCGAAATGTCGACTGTTTATCCTTCTCCATAGATGCAGCCTGACTGCTGAGCTCCTCCCGCATTTGTGTGTTATGTGCATTTTCATTAATCCTACTCGCCAAGACTATCTCGTGTTCCTTTCTAGCTGTCTCAAGTCTCTTCTTAACTTTCTTTCTGGCTACCTTTTAACTCTCCGGAGCCTTGTCTGTTATGTGCTTCCTAAACCTTCAGTGACCTCAAGTGCTGCGAGGTAATGTTACAGCTCTATAAAACTGGTCTGGCCACGCTTGGAGTGCTGTGTGCATTTGTGGTCGCCCCATTATAGGAAAGATGTGAAAACTTTGGAGAGGGTGCAGAGCAGATTTACCAGGATGTTGCCTGGTAACAAGTCTTAAGGGGATTGATTGGGCAAAGTTCTAGATTCAAGTTTAGTTATCACATGTACATCAAAACATACAACGAAGTACGTCCCTCGCGATTACCTAGCCGACATATCTGAGGATGTGCCGGGGCAGTTCGCAAATGTCGCTATACATTCCGGCGTGAATATAGCATGCTCACAATACTTGGTAGAACAACACAGAGCACACAGACACACACCTGTTCGTCCATCGTCGTCGATGAAGGATGATGGTGTCGAGACTAGGGCTTAATTTGGATTTAAGTGAGGGACACACACACACACACACACACCCACACACACACACACACACCAACAACATCAACACCCAAACAGCAAAACACGCTCCATTCTTTCTTACCCACGCACATACACAACCCTGTAACCCCAGACCCCAGTCCGTATACTTCGACATTGACCCTCCAGCTTCAGAGTCGAACGCCAATGCGTAGATATTAGGCTTTCGATACCCCAGCGAACCCACAGACATTCACAGGCCCGGTACTCCGACCTACGGGCCTCTACTACCAGACTTCCAATTCGATGGCCTCGATCGTCGCCATTGAAACAGGACCGCCGATCACCGTACGCAGGTGTCGAACTCCGGTCTCATCGATTCCCGAACCCATTTGGCTCCAGCAGCACTGGACTTCATTTCTCCAGCGGCATGGAACTCGCACTCCGTAGCCCGCCGGCAATTCGCTGCTGGGGGGACCACCGACTTTCGTCCACGCTGGTCTGTCAGCCCAACACCTGGTTAAACATTCCGTCTCTGCACGGGGATATCCCATGTCTGCGTTGCGTCGGCGTTCTTCAAACGTGTAGCGGAGATTAAGGAACCAAAACTCCGGCAACACCTCTAATTCCTCTCATACCCCCACGTAACTGTCCCCAGAATCCTAACATGATCCTTAACCCAAAAACCTCCCCAAAAATCCCCAGAACCACAGAACAAAAACACGAAAGAACAATTACATGTCAGCGGCGACCACAACAGAGCATCTGGAGCAAAAGCCACGTATTTTCTCGTTGGGGAGAAGGAAGACGAGAGGTGACTTGATACAGATGTATAAGATGATAAGAGTGGATAGATAGAGTGGACAGCCGATACCCTTTCCCCCGGGGGGCATAATTTAAAGGTGCTTTATAGAATGTATAGGGGATGTCAGAGGTAAGTTTTTTACACAGGGCGTGGTAAGTGCATGGAACGCCCTGCCGTTGCTGGTGGTCGAGACAGATACATTGGTGACATTTAAGAGACTCTTCGATAGGCACGGATGAAAGGAAGATTGAGTGAAGGGTTACCTTTATCCTGAAGTAGCTTAAAAGTTCGGCACAACGCATACAGTACTAGGCTGTTCAGTTCCATGTGCTGTGCTTTCCTCATCTCACCCGACCATCTCAATGGAACAAACATCCAAATTCCACGAAAATACTCCTTAAACAACCTCCACATTTCCGTTGTTCATTGCCTTGACAGCATCTGCTCCCAATTGACACTCACAAGTTCCTGACTGATTTGTCCTCCCCCAGTTAAATATTTTCACATGCCGTCTGTTCTTATCCTTGTAAATGCCATGGCGTTGTGGTCACTGACTCCAAAATGTCACCTGACCTGATTAATTGCCTAGTAACAGATCACAGTATAGTCCGTACTCGAGTCGGCCTGTTTACATATTGTGTCAAGCATCTTTCCTGGATTCATCTACAAATTCCATCTCGTCTAATCCTCTTGCCCTATAGAGGTGTTAATCAATATTAGGGAAGATGAAGTCACCCATTACTATAACCCTGTTATTTTTCATCTTTCCCAACACAAATTCTGCAGATGCTACAAAATTGAGCAACACATACAAACTGCTGGGGGAACTCAACAGATTAGGCAGCATCTATTGAGGGGGATTAAGAGATGAATTTTCATGAAGATTTGAAAGGAATGGGCGGGTCAGAATAAGAGAGTGGGGGAGGGGCAGTACAAGTTGGCATGCGTCGTGTATGGATATAGGGAGGGGAGGTGCCACACGAAGCTGGCAGATGATCGGTGGAAGAGATAAAGGGAAGAAGAAGTCTGATAGAGGACAGTTGACTTTGGGAGAAATGGAAGGAGGAAGGGCGCCAGCGGGAGGTAATGGACAGATGAGGAGAAGAGAGGGGGTGAAAGGATAACCAGCCGCAGTAATGAACAACAAAGGAAAGGATGAAGGGGGAGAAATTAGTGGAAGTTAGAGAAATTGATGTTCATACCTTCAGGTTAGAGGCTACTCAGACGGAATCTGAGATGTTCCTTCTCTGACGTGAGCTTGGCTAGAGGAAGCCATGCACAGGCATATCGGAATAAGAATAGGAAGTCGAATTGAAATGGTTTGCCACCGGGAGATCCTGCCTTTTGTGGCATCCGTAGCGGTGGCATTGGATGACCACGAGAGACTCGCAGGTGTAGTGTCGCCTCACCTGGAATGACTATTTGGAGCCCTGAATGGTGGTGAGAAAGGAGGTGTAGGGGCACGACACTCCTGCCGGGGTAAGTGCCAGGCAAAGATAAGTGGGGAAGGAAGGGTGATCCCTATGAAATATGAAGGACGGCGGAGGGAAAGCTATGCTTAGTTGTAGGATCACGTTGAAGATGCTGGACTCTTCTCCCATCATACCAAACAGATAGAGATCCCTATGTTCTTACTTACCACCTCTGGAGCCTCAGTATTCAGCACAGCATTCTCCAGTAGATAATCCCGCCATGATATCCTTCCTTTCTGGAACTGTGACACTATCCCTGATTAGTATTGCCATTCCTCTCCCCTATGAAACTGACACTGTGAGCTGGTTTCTAATTCTGTTCTGTTCACAGGTTGGAAAGAGTTTCCAGGAGGGCAGCAGGGGTCTGAATGAGCTGAAAATCATCGCCTCGTCCCCCGATTATCTGATCAAGGTGCAAAACTACGATGAGCTACAGTCTGTCTTCCAGGATCTCAAGTCCAAAATCTACAAGATTGAGGGTGAGGAATCTAAAGTAGGATGTGGCTTCACACGGGACACCGGGGTCCCCCTCGCTCCCACCAACTTCGTCCAACTCCACTTTTTCCGCCCCTTTCCGCGTTTTCCTTGCTGCCGCCTTCTATCCATTCCTCACCAACAGTCCCTCACCCACCTCCACCCTTCCCGGCACTTCCGTCTCTCTCTTACTGCTCACCACCCTCTCCCTGCCCGCTCGTTCCCTCTCCCCTTCACCCTTTGTCCCTCTCCCTCTCTCCTCCCTCCTCTTCCTATTGTCCTCGCTCATCTTCCATTCACTCTCCGCTCCCTCTCCTCTCCATAAACCCCAAACCCTCCCCCTCTACTCCCATCCTCCCACTTCCTTTATCAATCTCCATCTTTTTCTCTCTCCCTGCCCTCCCTTCCGTTTATCCTTCCCTCCAACTCTATTCCATCCCATACCCCCATCCCGTGAATCTTTCCCTCCTCAAACAGTGGATTCTCCTCTCATATTCCTCCTGTCCCTCTCACCTACCTGCGTCCTACCAATTTGTGAACCCTTGTGTTTTCTCACTTCCCTACTTCATCTCCTCCCCTACCGTTTACCCTCAACTACCCAGTCCCGCTTCCACTCCCACTCCATGTCCCCATCACATTTTTTGTCTTCCACAGGAACGCAATCCTCCAGTGAGAGCTCCTTCGAGATGGAGATGTCCCAGCAGGGATTTAGCGTCCTCCTCAATGAGGTGAGAACCCTTCAGCCTCTCTGCACCTGCTGACTCCTCAGAAGAATAAAATCCGCTTCCCGGTCTTCTCATATCCATGGGGAGTATCTCTCAGAGGAGTGACTCTGATTCCTAAAACAGGGAACCCGACCCTTTCCCCATCTGAGCCAGTCCCATTGCCTGAGTTTAGCCCAAATTTCCAATCGATGTACTTGTCTCTGTCAACGGGAGGCCACTTCTCGGCGGATGAAGCCCATAGGGAAGGACGGGGTTTGAGCAGTTGCCCTCATCAGTGCTGACGGCGGGTATTTTCGAAATTCCGAGATGCATGTGATAATCGGTGTGGATTGTAGTTTATGTAGGTGTCCTTCAGTATTTCTCTGTTTCTTTCTTGATGTTGATTAGCGGGTGGGCGATATGTTACTTTTTGGTGAGGGAGGGGTTTGGTGGTTGATGGTATTGTCGCTGTTTTATTGCGTGGGAGGAGTTGGGGTGGGTTAGGGGTTTGATGTTTTCGCTGCCGTGTCAGAGTGAGAAATCTGATAGTTTTTGTGCGAGTGGGAAGGTTAGGGCGAGTTTGCAAGCATCGTTTCTTATTCTTTCTCGTGCGGGTGGGGAGCCATGTTTTTTCTGTACTTTATGGCTATGTGGAGAAAATGAATCTCAGAGTCGTATTCTGATAATAAAATGAACCTTTGAACCTTTGTCGAAAAGGCAGGGTCTCCTGATGACCACCCATTATAATTCGAATTCCTTTTCACATTCTGACATACTTGTCCATAGCTTCATCTACTGCCGCGACTGGGTCAAACTCAAGTTGGAGAAGCAACATCTCATATTCTTTCCGTGTAGCCTCCATCCTGATGGCGTGAAAATCAATTTCTCTACAGCGGTAATTCCCCCCACTTCCCTTTTCTCCTTTTCCATTCTCCAGTCTGGTCCTTCTCTCACTCCTTCTCTTCTCCTTAGTTGTCTGTCACCTCCCTCTAGTTCTGTTCTTCTGTCCCTCTATCCCATTGACCACTATTCTTTCTATCAGATCCCTTGTTTTTCCGCCTTTTACCTCTTCTAGCGATCTCTTTTCAGCTTCTTACTTCATCTTCTTTCCCCTCTCAACCACATTCCCCTCACCTATTCTCACCTATCACCCGCCAGCTTCTCTTCTTACCCCAGACACCTCCACCCACTTAGTTAGGGCTTCCTCCCCCTTCTTTCCAGTCTCCATGAAGTGTCTCGGCCCGAAACGACTTACCGTTTATTTCCCCCCAATGTAGCCGCCTGACTTGCTAAGTTCATCCTGAGTTTTGCGACTGCGGCCTTTTAAATGTTGTTAATGCAGCTGCCTGAACCACTTCCTTGGGCAGCCCATTCCATGTATGAACTACCCTCTCCATGACCAGTGAACCCCTCGAGCACCTATTAAATCCCTTCACTTTCACCTCAAGTCTATGGCCTTTGCTTCTTGATTCCCTACCCTTGTGGAAAAAGACTGTTTGCATTCACCCTCTCTATGTCTCTAACCCGAACCTTCTCTGTAAGTCAGTCACTCAAATCTCGGCAACGTCATCGTGAATCTCCTCTGGACTGTTTCTAGCTTAATGGCATGTTCCCTACAGCAGCGCGACCAAATCCAAACACAAAGTGCGGCCTCCCAAAGTGCAGCTCAAAACTGAACAACTGCAACACGATGTCTCAAATCCTGTACTCAGTGCCCTGACTGATGAAGGCCAGAGTGCGAAATGCCTTCTTCGCCGCTCTGTCGGCCCTTTCAGGGAAACATGTACATAAATCTTTCTGTTCTATGCTCAAATGCGGGAAGATCCCGTCGCCCAGAATCACATCTAGCAGCTTTCCCCAGCACTGATGTTAGACTCACCAGCCTGCAATTCCCTGTCGTGTCCTTACAGCCCTTCTTGAATAAAGCCACTATATTTGCCCTCTTCTCTCTCGCCTATGATTAACGAAGGTAATCATATGATTAACGAATGAACGAAAGTTCATTCCTGGCGTCCCGTGATTACACACTTACACAGAACAAGTCCAAAAGTCCAAAGTAACTTTATTATCAAACTAACAGTAGCATGCAAAAATTTGGGCACCCCGGTCAAAATTTCTGTTGCTGTGAATAGCTAAGTGAGTAGAAGATGAACTGATCTCCAAAAGTCCTAAAGTTAAAGATGACACATTTCTTTTCAGCATTTTAAGCAAGATTAGTGTTTTATTTTTGTTTCGTGCAATTTTAGAGTGCAAAAAAAGAAAGGAGCAGCACGCAAAATGTTGGGCACCCCAAGAGATTTGAGCTCTCAGATAACTTTTACCAAGGTCTCAGACCTTAATTAGCTTGTTAGGGCTATGGCTTGTTCATAGTCATCTTTAGGAAAGGCCAGGTGATGCAAATTTCAAAGCTTTATAAATACTTTACCCTAACTCCTCAAACAATAGACAATAGACAGTAGATGCAGGAGTAGGCCATTCGGCCCTTCTAGCCAGCACCGCCATTCACTCTGATCATGGCTGATCGTACACAATCAGTACCCCGTTCCTGCCCTCTCCCCATATCCCTTGAACCCGCTATCTATATGAGCTCTATCTAACTCTCTCTTGAATGCATCCAGAGATTTGACAACTGCCTCCTGGGGCAGAGCATTCCACATATCCACCACTCTCTGGGTGAAAAAGTTTTTCTGCATCTCTGTTCTAAATGGCCTACCCCTTATTCTTAAACTGTGGCTCTAGTTCTGGACTCGCCCATCAGCGAGATCATGCTTCCTGCCTCCAGCGTGTCCAATCCCTTAATAATCTTATATGTTTCAATCAGATCCCCTCTCATCCTTCTAAATTCCAGTGTATACAAGCCCAGTTGCTCCAGTCTTTCAACATATGACAGTTCCGCCATTCCGGGAATTAAATTCCAATGTATACAAGTGTATAATAATTCCAGTGTATAAAACCTTGTCCCAACAATCAGCAGCCATGGGCTCCTCTAAGCAGCTGTCTAGCACTCTGAAAATTAAAATAAATGATGCCCACAAAGCAGGAGAAGGCCATAAGAAGATAGCAAAGCGTTTTCTGGTAGCCATTTCCTTCGTTCGTAATGTCATTGATGTAAAGGTCAAGTTGAGGTCTGGAAGACCAAGAAAACTTTCCGAGAGAACTGCTCGTAGGATTGCTAGAATGGAAAATCAAAACCCCCGTTTGGCTGCAAAAGACCTTCAAGAAGATTTAGCAGACTCTGAAGTGGTGGTACACTGTTCTACTGTGCAGCAACACCTGCACAAATATGACCTTCATGGAAGAGTCATCAGAAGAAAACCTTTCCTGCATCCTCACCACAAAATTCAGCATCAGAAGTCTGCAAAGGAACATCTTAACAAGCCTGATCCATTTTGGAAACAAGTCCTGTGGACTGATGAAGTTAAAATAGAACTTTTTGGCCACAATGAGCAAAGGTGTATTTGGAGAAAAAAAGGTGCAGAATTTCATGAAAAGAACACCTCTCCAACTGTTAAGCACGGGGGTGGATCGATCATGCTTTGGGCTTGTGTTGCAGCCAGTGGCACGGGGAACATTTCACTGGGAGAGGGAAGAATGAATTCAATTAAATACCTTCCAGCAATTTCTGGAAGCAAACATCACACCGTCTGCAAAACAGCTGAAGATGAAAAGAAGTTGGCTTCCACAACAGGATAATGATTCTAAACACACCTCAAAATCCACAATTGACTACTTCAAGAGGCGCAAGCTGAAGGTTTTGCCATGGCCCTCACAGTCCCCCGACCTAAACATCATCAAAAATCCGTGGATAGACCTCAAAAGAGCAGTGCATGCAAGAAGGCCCAAAAATCTCACAGAACTAGAAGCTTTTTGTAAGGAAGACAGGGCGAAAATCCCTCAGCCACGGATTGAAAGACTCTTAGCTGGCTACAGAAAGCGTTTACAAGCTGTGATACTTGCCAAAGGGGGTGTTACTGACCGTGCAGGGTGCCCAAACTTTCGCTTCTGGCCTTTATCCTTTTTTTGTTATTTTGAAGCTGTAATAGATGGAGATAAAAAAAAGTAATCTTGCTTAAGATATTAAAGAAATGTGTCATCTTTAACTTTATGCCTTTTGGAAATCAGTGCATCTTTTCCTCGCTTAGCTATTCACAGAGACAGAAATTTTGACCGGGGTGTCCAAGCTTTTGCATGTCACTGTGTATGTACGTCACCAGGTACAACCCTGAGACTGATTTCTGTGAACATTCACAGTCATACAAAGAAAACCATCAAATTAATGAAAAATCGACACAAGATGGACAAACAACCGATGTGAAAAAGACAATAAACTGTGCAAATACAAAAAGAAAAACAAGAAAGCAAAACAATAGTACTGTAAATAAATAAGTATTAAACATTGAGGACATGAGAAGAAGAGTCCCTGAAAGTGAGTTCATGGGTTGTGGGAACAGTTTAATGTTGAGGTTGAGTGAAATTCAGTGAAGTTATTCCCTCTCTTCCTGAACCTGGTGGTTGTGGGACCTGAGACTCTTGTACCTCATTCCTGACGGCAAAAGAGAGAAGAGAGCCTGGTCTGGATGGTGGGGATTCTTGTTGATGTATGCGGTTTTACTTTTCACCGCTCCTTGTAGATGTGCCCAGTTGTGGCAGCTTCAGAGAGTGCAAGGAAGTAAACGTAACCACTACCATCACCCTTAGGTGTCGCCCCTTCTCTTTAAGTACCCACCGCTGAAATATTTCGCCTTCCCTTCGCCGGGGCCAGTTCCGAGTACTGGAACTCCGTCTGCTTCCAGCGCTGCGAGATCCTCGATGCCAGAGAAGATGGGAAAAGAAAGACTCACCCCACCTTCTGAAAGAGCGACCGGGGCAATAAGTGCTGGCGTCCCCTGCACATTGTAGAGGGGCGCTTATGATTGGATAAAAGAGTTTGGAGTCTGCCTCATCGGGAAAGGCGATTGGGGATAGCTGAAAAATGCTGGCATTTGTTCATCCTCTCAACGGTCGACTGGTGATGGGCTATGTACTGGCAAGATACTGACATTCTCAAGGGCAACTGGGGATGAACAATAAACGTTGGCATCCCGTCCCCTTCCCACCCTGCTGTAGTCTCCATGGGATGAATGGTAGCATTCCCGGAAACTGTCTTCCCACAAGCCATCACACCCAACGGCCCACCTCTCTCTCCTCCCTTTCCAGGACTCGGTCCTCCTGGGGGCCGTGGGGGCCTATGACTGGTCTGGAGGCCTGGTGGAGATTCGCGACGAGGTGAGGACCTTCATTAACGTCTCCAAGAGTCACCACGACATGAAGAACGCCTACCTAGGTAACCATACAGAACGACCGGGATGAGGTGGGTTGTGCAGGGGAGGTGTGAGTGGCGGGGGGGGTGGGGCAAGGGAAAAGAAGCCACGGCGGAATTATGTCGGGTTCATGGAGAGATCCAGTGATTGGACTGGAAGGAAAGGAGAGAGGAACGGGCTAGAGAGGGGAGGCACGAGGTCACATTGTCACCCCTCCGATCCTGCCCGACCCTCCCCTACACCACTCACATCGCCACCCTTCCAACCATACCCGTCTCTGCGAACCTTGCCTCCCCTACACTCCTTTCGTCTCTTTGACTCTCTCGCTCCTCTCTACGACTCTGTGCCTTTTCGTCTCCGTGGCCCTATCCCTTTCCTACTCATTTACCCGCCTCTGTCATTCCCTCCCTCGCTGCACTTTTCCCCGCCTGTAGACATCTTCCTCTCAATTCAACGGTTCAATAGTCCAATTTAATATCAGAGAATGTATACAGTATACAACCTGTAACTCTAACTCTTCACAGACATCCGTTAAACAGAAAAAAAGCAAATGAATGCCAGAAAACGTGAGAACCCTAAAGCTCCCTCTCCCCCCCCCACGCACAAGCAGCAGTAAAAGCGTCAACTTACCCTGTCCCCTCCCCCACAACCCACCATGCAAGCAATGGCAAATCCCCACAGAGACAGCTCTGACACCATCCCTCACCGTATCTGTGACCCCTTCCCTCCCTGTTTCTGTGACCACTTCCCTCTCTGTATCTGTGACCCCGTCTCTCCCTGTCTCTGCGGCCCCGTCCCTCACCATCTCTGCGACCCCATCCCTAACTGTCTCTGTGACCCCATTCCTGAAGCACTAATGTTGTTTCGGCCTCTCTACTCACTGTAGGTTACTCCGTGGAGAGGGCGGTATACGGGAACACCACCCTCTACGTGGTGGGTGCTCCCCGCTATCAGCACAAGGGAAATGTCGTCGTCTTCGGCCAGGGAGGCAAAAAGACCTGGGAACCAAAGCAACACATTAAAGGAGAACAGGTTCGGTCCTCTGAGGAGGAAGAGAGAGGGCGGGAGAGTCGGTGTGTGAGGGGAAGCAGCAAGGAAGTCATAGGAGTGTGGGACCCGACGGTGTGGAGGGATGGTCATTCTTTGTCTAACCCCGGTGAAGTGTGACCCTGCTAGTGTGTTGGGGCGGTGGGAACAAACCATCACACCATGACTGCGGGAGTGTGCAATGCAACGGCTTGGTGGGGCTGCACTCTGTCTTAGCCCGAAAGTGTTTTAGGACGGTGTGGCTCTTTGTGTCTCTCCCTCCCAGATCGGCTCCTACTTTGGCGCGGAGATCGGCGTCCTAGACCTGGATGGAGACGGTGGGACGGATCTGCTTCTGATCGGAGCTCCTCTCTACTACCAGCCTGGATACGGCGGAATGGTCAAGGTCTGCTCCCTCACTCCCGAGGTGAGGGCCAGAAAACGGCTGAGAACTAACAGCTCCTAAACAGACTCCCCTCCCCGCGTAAAGGAGGTCTTGGCACAACTTAGTTCTATATTATAGTGATGAATGTTTACTTGGAGAGGCTAGAGTGAGTCGTTATTCTCCTGAGTACACAGAAGATAAGTATAATATGTATCACATGTATATCAAAACATAGAGTGAAATGAGTCGTTTCATTCAACGACCAACACTGTCTAAAGCTTTAATGGTTCAAAGGTTCATTCTATTATCAAAGTATGTATTCAGAGTGCAACTCTGAGATTCGTCTTCTCCAATAGCCATGAAACAGAAAACCCATGACTGCCGCTGAAAGAAAAGACATCGCCCTTGCCCCCGCACAGAAAAGGAGAATGAAACAAAAACTCACAAACCCCAAACCCCAACCCCATTAACCTTCGTCTTCCGAATGTGGGAGGAAACCCGCACGTGGTCCACTATATTATAGTCTTGCTAAAAGTTATGAATAGTCTTGAGAGAGCACTGATGGAAACTTTGTCAAAATTCAATGTGCAAGTTACCTTCTAGAAACTTACAGAAGGAAATAGAATCGAAACTTGAAAACTGTGTTTTACTCTAGGGGGAGAGAATGGGAGAAAATATTTATAGAAAGATAATGAAGTGGAGCATCTAGATGGGGCAAGTAACTTACTTATTAATTTGTAGATACAGCATAGTAACAGGCCCTCTGGGCCACTGAGCCCTCTCTGGTCAATTACACCCATGTTAACATTTATCTACTAACCCCTCAGCCTTTGGAATGTGAGGGGGAACGGGAGCAGTTGGAGGAAACCCACGTGATCACACGGGGAACGTGCATACTCCTTATAGGCAGCGGCAGGAATTGAACAGTGGTCGTTGGCGCTGAAAGGCGTTATGCTAACTCGTACTCTACCGTGATGCCTACCATACAAGTTAAATACTGTAGTTATATGCCAAAGATCTGAAAAGAAAACGTTTTCTTTTTGCTGGAGGTCTGTAGTAGCCTAAACACCGCAATCAGAGCTATCTGAAAAAAATAGACAATTTCCTTGACCAGCAAAGGCTGTTACAAGGCGGAAAGTAAACTTACTGGGAGACATAAACCAATGAATTATAAACTGAGAAAATCCAAGCAGTTAAGACCCATAATTTCCAAATGTTTGATATTTTATACAAAATGTATGAATAAATCAATGATTCTTTATCGCTATCATACCTGGAATAATAGTGATCGTTCTTCTCCACTCTCTATCCTCCCTCCACTCTCCCCCACCACCCGCGAACATTCGCCCCTCCATCTTTCTCTGCTGTCTTCTCTCCCACCTCTCTCTCTTTAACCTACTCTGTTCCCCCCATTCTATTCCTTGCACTCCTTCTCTGTCCTGCACCTCACTCCCCTGCTCTTCTCTCCCCCTCTGCTCCCATGTCTCTCTTCCCCCTCTCGGTTTGTCCTATCACTTACCCCCCCCCCCCACCCCACAACTCTGTCCCCTCTGTTTCACCCCAACCAACTCGCAGGGCACTTTCGTCTGCAACGGCTCGCTGCAAGGTGAACGGGGGGGTGGACTGGGACGTTTCGGGGCCTCCATCGCAGTCCTGCGCGATCTGAACGGGGACGGATTGTCAGACGTTGCCGTGGGGGCCCCGTTGGAAGACGACCGTCACGGCAGCGTCTACATCTACCAGGGCGTCTCCGGAGGGCTGGAGGAGAACTACAGTCAGGTAAAGAGATAGGGGGACCGGGGGCTTCTCCTCTGATCATGAGCCAACACAGTTTCTCCCTACAATGATTCCCTCCCTGCACATACTCCCTCTATCTCTCACTCCTTATCTCTTCCTTCCCCCACCCCCTTCCCTACCTTTCCACCCCTTCCTCTCTATTTTTTCTAATAGGCGGAATGGGGGTGGCCTGGGAGATTAATGGGGTTGGGGAGGGTAAAGGGGCTGGGCTAGGGTAAATAGAGTCAGGGAAGATATATGGCTTTGGCGACGAAAGCTAATGAGTTGGGAGAAGGGTTAATGGGATCGGAGAGAGGCTAACGGAGTCGGGAAGGTTAATGGGGTCAGTGGGGGTTAATGGTTTTGTGGGAGGATTAACAGGGCTGGACAGGTGGGAGTTAATGCGGGGGGGGGGGGGGGGTAATAGTTAAAGAGTCAGGAGCGGTGACCGTTGCTGGGATTATCTCCGTGGCCAGGATGGTAAACCCTCCCAAGGTGATGGCATTGCCAGGATTGTTACAGTTGCTGGGGCGATTGCCGTTTCCAGGATGGTAACAGTTACCTGGAGCGTTAACTGACTGACTCCTCTCTCCCCACAGCGAATCACTGGCCGCCAATTCTCCCCGTCCCTGATGTTCTTCGGACAATCAGTGCAGGGGTCTATGGACATGACGGGTGATAGACTGACAGACGTCGTGGTCAGTGCGGCTGGGAACTTCGTCCTCCTCCGGTGAGACCCGTCTCCACCGAGTCTCGTCCCATGACCACCGACCCCAATAATGTCCAGCCGCCTGCGACCTCTGGTCCCAATACTGCCCACCCTTAATACCACAATCGGTAACCTCTGATTCTCCATAGCCCTTCTCCCTTAGGCCTCTGAGTCCACAACAGCGCTGTACACTGCCTGCAATCCGATGCGACTTCAGACTTCACCATAGTCTGACCCCGCACTTCTCCATCTCAACCTTAACGCCCGATTCCTACTGCTCCCTCTCTTCCGTATCTCGGCATGGGGTAGCAATAACGGAGAGACCGATTGTCCTTCCTTGTGTGCAGTTCCAGGCCGGTGTTGGGGGTAGACGTGGAAGTGTTCTTCCAGCCGCGGGAGCTGGGTCTGCAGAGTTACCGGTGTCCGTGGTCCGATTCCAAGATGCGGCTTGTGAGCAACGTCAGTATCTGCTTTAATCTGTCAGTGAAGGGTCATGCTCATCCAGGTAATTCCTCCCTCACTGCTGCCTCAGAACAACATATGTTTACATCGCATCAAGCGTGTGTCAGATCTGGTCGCCTCATTGTAGAAAGGGTGTGAAAACTTTAAAGCGGGTGCCGAAGAGATTTACCGGAATATTGTCTGGATTAGAGAATCGAAATTGTTTAATGTATTTTCCAGTACACAGTTGTAAAGGAGAACGACATAATTGTTACTCCGGATCCGATGCAATACAAAAACGCAATAACTATAGATACATACTTATGTAGATAACTATAGATACACCTTGCCCTACTGCCCTGTTTATTATTTATTGTAATGCCTGCACTGTTTTTGTGCACTTTATGCAGTCCTGTGTAGGTCTGTAGTCGGGTGTAGCTTTCTCTGTGTTTTTTTTTTATTACGTAGTTCAGTCTAGTTTTTGTACTGTGTCATGTAACACCATGGTCCTGAAAAACGTAGTCTCATTTTCACTATGCACTGTACCAGCGGTTATGGTCGAAATGACAATAAAAGTTGACTTGACTCGACTTGACTTGATAAGATGGCTGATATAGATAGATTGGTCGTATGTAAAGAGTCGCTAAGCACAGGGGCATCTATACATAACGTTACTCTGACAGGAAGTGATAAAGTAATGGTGACGGGGAGTTGTGTGGGTTGGTGGGTAACTGTGTTTGTCAGCCTTATTTCTTTGGGGAAAGTAACTGATTTTGAGTCTAGGGGTCCTGGCGTGGATGCTACGTAGTCTCCTCTCTGAAGTTAGTGGGACAAACAGTCCATTAGGAGGGTGGCTGGGATCTTTCATGACATTGCTGGCTCCTTTCCGGTACCTTTCTGTATGGCCTTGTTGAGGGATAGGCTGCGAGTGCCACTGATGCGTTGAACAGTTTTGACTACCAGTTGGAGAGCCTTCTACCGTTGCCGCTGTTTTTTCCTGGCGCAGTCAGTGATCCCTTTAATGCCCAGCCCCGCACGCCGGGGGTTATCGGACAGGCGATTATGAATATTTTTGTGCGTAGACTTGGCCCTCTTGGTGCCTGAGATGAGTCTTGTTTTTTCTGGGTTCTGTCACCGGACCTGAAGGAGACGGGTCTGATGAGGAAACGTCAAGCGAGCCAGGGCTTTACTCTGTGAAGCGAAGGTACTTATTACACGGTGGTGGGTGTGTGGAATTCGCTGCCGGATTGGGGGGTGTTTCAGAGGCATATTCACTAGCGATATCTAAGACACTTTTTGATAAGGTCGTGTTTCAAGGAAAAGTGGATGGACTGTAGATGGGAAGCGTTTGATTGATCTTGGAGTAGGTTACAATGTCGGCACAACAGAGTGGGCCGAATCATACTGTTCTATCGTTTGTGTTAACTCTTCCCACTTCTACCGCCTCCAGATGCGTTGAGTGTGAACTTGACTTACCAGCTGGACCTGGACAGGAATCGTCCCTCTCCCAGGGCTCAGCTGGAGACAAGCAAACACCCTTTCACCCGCTCCCTCAACCTGTCCGGAGACAGCACGTGCGTCCAGCACAACATTTGGTTGCTGGTGAGTGTTACCACCCGTTAACACTACTCCTCAAAATATGGCCTCTGTGGTCCGAATTACTCTGTCTTCCCGAGGGGAATTTGGTCAAACCCTTGTAGTGCGTGTCCTACCGTTACACATTGACGTATACCCTCCTATACTGAGGTCTCTCTGTTCCTCGACACTCCTCACTATTCCGTCTTCCTCAGTGGCGTCCCGGGAACGCTGGGCACCGAGATGCTGATAACAGGAGTGTGTGGGATTCCTGGAATGCTGGCAGTGGTAGGATACAGGGAATAGGAAGTTATTGAAATCTAAGACATCTGTCGATGGTTAGATACCGGGAATTCTGGTGGTCGAATATCCCTATCAGGGTGCTGGGATCCCGGGAACGAGAGGTTGTGCGATCCCGGGAGTGCCGGGCGATGTAATTCCTGGAGCATCAGGCAATGGAACCCGAGGAACACTTTGCTGGAAATGAGGGCGGTGGGATCCCAGGAACATCAGGCAGTGGTAATATCCAGGAACTCCAGGTGCAGGGATCCCGGCAATTCTAGTACATGGACCCTGGTAATTACAGGGGCTAGAACCACAGGAATTCTGCAATAGTCTTCTGGAAATGATTGCGCTGGAATTATAGGAATTATGTAATGGGACGCCGAAACGTAGGCTCTGTGATCCCGAAAATTCTGTAACTGGATCATGGGAATGTCATGGGATGGATCCTGAGAAACGAGCTGTGGGATGCCGGGGCGCCAGATGGTGGAATCATAGGAATTCTGACAGTGAAATCCCGGGAATTCTGAGAATGGGGATCTTGGTAATGTCGGCAGAGACTGGAGCGTGTGGAATCAGGTCCAACTCTGTCTCCCACTGATTGGCCTCCTCTCCCGCGCTCAATCCCCAGGCCTGCGTCGAGGACTCGCTAACCCCCCTGGAGCTCGATGTCAACTTCTCAGTGATACCCTACCCGCAGTCGGAAGGAGTGGTGGAGCATCTCCTTCCCGTCCTGAGCCACCGCTGTCACACCTTCCTCAAACATCAGGTAAGGTGTGGCGAGGGGGGAAGAGGAAGATGGCATTCGCCGGGGAAGTGAGTAGGATGCAGAGGGGTGTTGGAGAGAGGAGCGGGGAGGGAAGAGGGTAGAGAGAGGATGAGGAAGGGGAGAGCGGGGAGAGGATAAAGGGGAGGGAGGGAGAGACGAGAGAGGATATAAGAGGAAGTAGCGGAGGGAAGAACGCGAAGGGGATAGGGGAGGGAGGAGAGTGGTGGACAGTGCTGAGGGAACGGGGAAGGAGGGAAGGGAGGGAAGTCTCTCTGAGGGGTGCGGAGGAGTTTCCTGATCAGACACTCATCCTCTGCCATTTACTCTTCAGCTCCGTATGGAGAGAAACTGTGGGGAGGACGATGAATGTACAGATTACCTTTTTCTCAATGCGCAGTACAGCGGGTAAGAAAGATGCAAGAGAGGGAAGAGTGCTTCTCCTGTCCCTGTCCCTTTCCCATCCCAATCCCTTCCCCATTTGAATCGCCTCACACCGACTTTCTCCCACACACAACACCCCACACACACGAGTCCCCACACACATCGACCCCCCCCCCCTCCACAATGACTTCCCCACCAAACCCACTTCCCCAAAGTGTCTCCTTTCCCCACACTGACATCGTCGTACCAATTCAACCCTCCTCCACGCACTGATTCTGCCTCTCTTCAAGACCCCACCCCCTCCTAGACTGTCCTATCCCTCTTGCCACCACCATACTAATTCTCTATCCCTTTCTCACTGTCAGAGGGACCCTCGTACTGGGACGGGACAACATTCTGGACCTAAAGCTGTGGCTGGAGAACCGGGGCGAAGATTCCTACAACACCTCCCTCCGCATCTGGCACCCACCGGGCCTCCAGCAACGCCGCATTTCTAGCACCAAGGTGAGGGGAAACTGAAGGAGTGAGCGAGGGATTCCCCGAAACACAGCTGGCGCTCCATCATTCCTCTGACCTTCCTGCGGATTTCCTTCGTTCCTCGCCGGCTCACACATGCACTCCCAAGGAGTTCCCTCGTTCCTCTCTGTCCTCCCACCTTGCGCTCTCATTCCTTTCTGACAGTTCACCAAAGCTTTCTCATTTCTCTCTCTCTCTCTCTTACCTGGAACTCCTACTCCTCTCTAATCTCCTGCGGAACTCCTTAATTCCCCTCCGCCTCCTACTCGCAGCGTTCCTTTACTCCTCCCCGTCCTTCCCACGGGACTTCCGCATTTACCTCTGTCCCTCTCCCCGAGCTCCTTCATCATTCTCCACCCTCCCACGGAACCACATTCCTCTCTGCCTCAATCACCTGCGGTTCGCCTCCCTTCTCAACGCTGTTCCCTCATCGCCGACCCCTTCCTCGCCCTCCTTCTTCACTGCTTCCTTCCCATTTGCCTCCAGACTCAACCTCGGCTCCCTAAGAAAGTTATCCGTCCTCAACCGACCTTGCTCCTCCCACTTAGAGGAAGCACTCTGTCTCCCCCCACAGGTATTTCTATTCGCCCCTCGCTCTCCCTCGTCGTCCCACTCCTCTTCACCCATCCCTCCTCGAGTTCACCTCAACCCACACACTCTCCACCTCTTTTCCCAGGACAGTAGGGTGGAGTGCAGCTCCAGTCCGGATCCAGACCGGGTCGATCGCGGGATGGTAGTTTGTTACATCAGTCACCCCATCTTCAGGCAGCACCAAGAGGTAAGACACCAGTATCAGGTTACACCCTCGAAAATCCCCTCTCTCCTCCCTTCCTCCCCTTGTCTGAATCTCACCCCCTTCTTCCTCCCGATCTGACTTTCATCTCCTCCGTGTCAGCCCCCAGGTCTGACCCACCTCTTACCCCTCCCGGTCTCATCCTCCCCTCCTTCATCTGCTTCCCCACCCTTCCCAGTCTGACTGATCCCCCGCCCACTCCTCCCTCCCTCCCCACTGATTCTCTTCTTCTTCCTCCTCCTGGCCCGGTTTCTCCCACAACCCCACCCCATCTGCTTTTCTTCCAGCTCGCTCCCTCTCTCCCTCACTCCTCTCCACCCGCAATCTCAATCTATCCACTGTTATAAAACCATGGAGTCGTTCCCTACAACGATGAGACCCACCTCCTCCTTCACCCCTCCAGTCTCACCCGTTTCACCTCCAGGCAGGCGGCTGCACTCAGATCCACCTCTCCATTCCTTTCCAGATGGACCTGAGTCTGAGCTTCCATATTCAGGGGCCACCGGACTGGGGAGACGAGGCGAAGATAGAGGTGGAAGCCCTCAGGTACTTGCCCACCCGTCGTTAATTCTGCGTTTAACCTTCCACCCCCACCTCCAACAGCACCACCTCTTCTCATTGGAAGAGATGCGTAGAGGAGACAGAACATACACAGTGCCTATAAAAAGTATTCACCCCCCCCCCCCCGGAAATTTTCATATTTTATTGTTTTACAACATTGCATCACAGTGGATTTAATTTGACTTTTTTGACACTAATCAACAGAAAAGGGCTCTTCCGTGTCAATGTGAGAACAGATCTCTACAAAGTGATCTAAATTAAGTATAAATATAAAACACAAAATCATTGATTGCATAAGTGTTCAAATCTTTTAATATGACACACCGAATCATCACTAGTGCAGCCAGTCGGTTTTAGAAGCTAAATGGAGAATGTTTTTGGAGATCTGTGTGCAGTCAAGGTGGTTCAACTGATTGAAGTGAAAACACACCTGTATCTGGAAGGTCCGACTGCTGGTGAGTCAGTATCCTGGCAAAAATGACGCCACCAAGACAAAAGAAAACTCCAAGCAGCTCAGCTCCACAAAAAGATTATTAAAAACCAGAAGTCAGGAGATGGATACAAGAATATTTCCAAGTCACTGAATATCCCTCGGAGTACAATCAAGTCAATCATCAACAAATGGAAAGAATATGGCGCAGCTGTAAATCTACCCAGAGCAGCCATCCTCAAAAACTGAGTGACTGTGCAAGAAGGGGACTAGTGAGGGAGGCCACCAAGAGACCTATGACAGCTCTGGAGCAGTTACAAGCTTCAGTGGCTGAGTTGGGAGAGCCTGCGCATACAACAACTGTTGCCCGGGTGATTCAGCAGTCACAGCTTTATGGGAGAGTGGCAAAGAGAAAAACTGACATGAAATCTCGGCTGGAGTATCCCGGAAGCTGCATGGGAGACTCGGAAGTCAGCTGGAAGAAGGTTCTATGTTCTGATAAAATCAAAATTGAGCTTTGGCGTAAGCCAAACACTTCACATCATCAAAAACACACCACCCCTATTGTGAAGCATGGTGGTGGCTGCATTGTGCTGTGGGGGTGTTTCACTGCAGCAGGCTCTGGAAGGCTTGTGAAGGTAGAGGGTGAAATGAATGCAGCAAAATACAAGGAAATCCTGGAGGAAAACCTGATGCAGTCTGCAAGAGAACTGCGACTTGGGAGAAGATTTGTTTTCCAGCAAGACAATGACCCCAAGTATAAAGCCAAAGCTACACAGGAATGGCTTAGAAACAACAAATTTAATGTCCTGGAGTGGCCAAGTCAGAGTCCTGACCTTAATCCAATTGAGAATTTGTGAATGGACATGAAAGGGGCTGTTCACTCATGATCCCCATGCAATCTGACAAGGTTTGTACAGTTTTGTAAAGAAGAATGGGGGAAAATATCAGCGAGTGTCCAGCAAAGCTGATAGAGACCTATCCACACAGCCTCAAGGTTGTGATTTCTGCCAAAGGTGAATCTACTAAATACTGACTTGAAGGGGGTGAATACTTGCGCAATCAATTATTTTGTGTTTTAGATTTGTAATTAATTTAGGCCATTTTGTAGAGATCTGCTTACACTTTGACCTGAAGAGTCTTTTTCCGTTGATCAGTGTCAAAAAGCCAAATTGAATTCACTCTGTTGTAAAACAATAAAACATGAAAACTTCCATGGGTGGGGGTGGGGGGAATACTTTTTACAGGCAGTGTAACATATAGCACTGCAGCACAGTACAGGTACCGTACTTCGGGCCATCATGTTGGTTTAACCAAGATCAATCCAATGCTTTCTTCCCACACAGCCCTCCAGTTTTCTATCGTCCATGTGCATAGTCTTTTAAATACCCCTAATGTGTCTGTTTCTGCCAGCACCCCGCAAGTGCGTTACCTCACCACTCCTTGTGTAAGAAACTCTACCTCTGACACCCTACCCTCACCATACTTCCCTCCAATCACCTTAAAACACCCCTTGTGTCTGACATTTCCGTCCTGGGGGAAGAAGAGCTGACTTTTCATTGTACATGTGACAAAGGAAAGGAAAGGTATGTCGCATCCGGAATTTTCCAGTTAGCGGGTGATTTCCTTCCACGCCGCTCTGACGTATTGAGGAATCGTGTACGAGGCAAGTTATAGCAGTGGTCTGCCATTGCCTTCTGCCGGGTGAGTTTTTAATTAAAGAGATGCGCTGCTCTTAACCCAGCACGGATGGAGAGCATACAAGGGTGCCGGCTGGATTCGAACTCGGGAGTTCTCGCTCCGAAGGGCAGAGTTGATGCCACTATGCCACCAGCCAACAATAATAAAACAATTTACCGATAATCACCTCTGCTCCCCTTCACCCAAATCGGACAGAAGATAGTGAAGCCTGAAAACACATACCCCCAGGCTAAAGGACAGCTTGTATCTCGCTGTTACAAGACTATTCAATGGTCCCGTAGTACGATAAGGTGGAATCTTGACCTCACAATCTTCCTCGTAATGATCCTGCACTTCATTGTCTGCCTGTACTGCACTTTCTCTGAAACTGTAACTGTATTTTGTTGTTTTTCCACGTTCTACTTCAATTCACTGTAATGATCTGACATGTACGCAGGACCACTGTACCTCGATACATTTCATCATAATAAACCATTCCAATTACAAAACTTAGATGCATGTGGCGACAATAAACCAACTTTAAAATTCCAATTCCGCTCTTACATTTCCCAATTCACCCTCCAGCTCCAACACAGACAGGATTACTAACGAGACCACCCGCAACATAACGATACCCGTTCAGTATGCCGTCGAGGTCGTGGTGACCAGGTGAGCATCCGGAGGTCTCACCAGTGCCTCGCCCCCCACCCGCGTGAGGAGGGGACTGAGGGGTGGGTGAGATCGGGAGAATAGAGGGGACAGGAGGAATGGGGAGAGGGCAGGAAACTGAGTGGAGGGGGAGATTGAGGATACAGGGGAAGAGACGGGGAGATGGAAAGGGAAGAAATGAGCAGAGGAGTAGAAGGGAGTGGACTCGGGAGGGGGAGAAGGGACGGGACATTGGAGGACAAAGAGGGGAGAGGACAGGGGATTGGACAGAGAGGGGAAATGGTATGGGATGGAGGCGAGCAGGGTGAAGGTGACTCAGGATGGGGATGGACAGAGGAGAAGGCCATACAGAAGGGGAACAGGAATGGGGAGACGGGACTGAGAAGAAAGTCGAGGGTCTGTCAATGTGCGGACTGACTGTAAATTTGTTTCCTCGCAGTCTCAGCACCACACGCTACATACGGTTCACAGGGGATGACCAGCAGCAGAAGGACGTGACTCACACCTACAAGGTAGTACCTCAGTGAGCAATCTCCCCCTCCTCTTACCCTTCCCTCTCCTTCCCATCCCTCTCTCCTCAACTTCTCTCCAGCCCGTCCGTCCTCCCTTTATACCCTCTCCGTTTCTACCCTCTAATCACCTGCCCCTTCAACCTTCCACCTCACCCCTCAATTCCACACTCCCTCCACCCACCACATTACCTGCGCAGCCGCCAATTCCAAACCACCACCATCCTCCACCTTCTCCCACCCCTCCCACCCTACCCTTCTCACACTTCTCTAGCTCTAGGCTCCATTCACCTCCCCACGCACCACCCTTTACCAATTTCGCCCTCCCCCTCCCTCTCTCCTCCCTTCCACCTCCAGACCGATAGATGCGAGGTCCTGTCGAGACCGCGGACGATGGATGATCGGGAAGGAATGGGGCCCCGGCGGGATTGCGGACAACTGGAGCAAACGGGAAGGGGCGGTGTCCCGACGGAAGCGCAGACGATGGGACTGATTGGGAAAGGGCGGTGTCCTGCCGAAAGTTTCTCACGCTTCTCTCTTTTCTCCCAGGTGGAAAATCTGGGCCCCTACCCTGTCCCGCTCATACTGAACTTCACCTTCACCCCGAAGATCGGGAACTTTGTTTCATGGAGTGCGCGGGTTGATCACAAATACATTGAGGTGAGTCTCGGTCACTAAACTTGGAGTGCGGTCTCTTTACCCCATACCCAAGGATGATGTGAACGCAGGTGGGGGGTCTCCAGTGAGTTCCAGGGATCTGGGCTGTTCAGACAGCCAATTATCCCAGTAACAGAGGGATCTGATCGAGCCTCACGGGGATCCGGGTGGGAGGAAGAGAAAGGTGGGATGAGAGAGAGAAAGAGAGGAGGGAGACAAAGAGGGCAAGTGTAGGACGGGGGAGGAATAAGAGGGAAATCCAGGTGGAAAAGGTAGGGCGATAGAAGAGGAGGAACGAAGTGAGAGAGAGAGGGTGGAGAAATGGACCAGAGAGGAGTAGAGAGAAGGGGGAGGAGAGGACATGGGGGGCCGTGGGATTGAAGGAGAGGAGAGGGCGAGGAGCAGGAAAATAGAGAGAGGAGAGAATGAGTAGATGGGAGAAGGCACGTAAACGGGAGGAGAACGAGTAGAGGGGAGGAGGAGGGGAGAGTAGAGATGGGGAAGGGAGAGTGGAGGCAGAGAGTGGAAGAGAGGAGTGTGAGAATGGGGACGGCGAATGAGTGGGAGTGGTGGAGAGAGCAGGAGAGAGGGTAGGTGTGTAAGACACTGAGGAGAGACAGGGGTAGGGCTGAGGAGGGGGAGGTAGGGAGTACATAAGGGACAGACGGATAGAGAGAGAAAGATGTTGCGAGAGAAATAAGGAGGAGAGTGGGTGGGCGAGAGGTGGAGAGGGAAGTGAGGAGGGGGAGAGAGAGAGTGTGGAGAGAGGCACGGAATGAGGGGAAGGAGATAGTCAGGATTGAGAGAAATCATACTAGGGGACCACTCAATAATCTTATAACAACGTGAGAGACCGACCTTGAGCCTGGTGGGACGCGCAATTTGTATCTTCTGTACCATGGGCGGGGGGCGGCGGGGTGGGGGGCAGAAGACACGTGGGGGGTAGAAGAATGTACGGTGTGGGTCGGGACTTTGATAGACAGAATCCATGGAGGTGGAGCTGTTTTTCACAATGTGCTGAATTATGTCCACAACCTTCTGCAGTTTCACGTGCAGCGGAGTTGCGCACCAAGCCGCCATGCGTCCCGATACGCTGCAGGCGACCAGTGATGGATTATGGGGAAGGATAGGGAGGTTACAGACAGCCAAGGGAGGGGTGTTCTGTGTAAAGAGTACACTAACGTGACCTGTTCCCACCTACAGGACCAGAAACCGAAATGTAGCGACCCCATGGAGTCTCCGAAAGACGCCATCCAGGATCTGCTCAAGGGAAAGGTTAGGGGGAGCAAGTGCGGGGCAGAGGGAAGGAGAGAGGGTTCGGCGCGGGACAACGGGAGAGTGGGGAGGTAGAGCCGCGGAAAGGGCGGAGGGTGAGGAGGGAGAGGCAACGAAAGAGGTGGGAGCTCCGGAACGCCTCTCTCCTCCCTTTCTGCCCAAACTGCCATCTCCTCCTTCCCAGATTCAGCCTTCTCCCTCCCTCAATACTCCAACAGCCCCTTCCCTACTCCTTGATCCACCACTCTCTATTTATGCTCCACACTCTCCCCCAACCCTCGCACCCAGCCCTCCGAAACCCCACCTCTCTCCAGCCCCGACAACTAACCCATCTACATTTGTCCCCAAAACC
The DNA here is from genome assembly GCF_048418815.1 of Hemitrygon akajei. Classification (NCBI taxonomy): domain Eukaryota; kingdom Metazoa; phylum Chordata; class Chondrichthyes; order Myliobatiformes; family Dasyatidae; genus Hemitrygon; species Hemitrygon akajei. The sequence goes on from NC_133154.1 coordinate 2,348,029, forward strand.
CACTCTTCACCCACCTGCCCCAGCTCCTCCTACCCTGGCTACATCATCCCTTCCCTCTGCAGCTCAATCTCTCTTCCCTTTCCACCCATCCCAGACTACTCCCTGAACTCTTACCCCCCCCCCCCCCGAGCTTCACCCCACTGACCCCTCCCCACAATACCCATTTTTCCCCATCCCCATCTCTCCTCTCCCTATGTACCTTTCTCCCGTACCATCAAGTTCCGTCTCTTCCTTCGGTTCCCAACTCCTCTCTCCTCGACACATCCCCCACCTGAGACACAACCCCTCGACCGGCCCGCCAGCACCCAGCCTCGGACCATAAGCGCTGCTCGTACATTCCGACGTGGGGTGGGAGTTCTCCTCTATTTTTTGCTGACCATAGACCCTGCTCTTCCCCCCACCCCGCAGGAGATCCCCGAGACTCAGGTCCAGACGGTCGTCTGCAACTTCAACTCAAACCCCAACAGCATGACCACATTCTACCTGAAGGGCTTCGTAAAGCTACTGGTATTCAGGGGATGGGGAAAAGTGGGGCGAAGTGGGGATGGGAAGGGAGTAGGGGTATCACGGTGACGGGGTTGTGCTGGGGGAATGGTGGGGTTCAGGTTGATGGGGAGGTGCTGGGGGAATGGTGGGGGTCAGGTTGATGGGGAGGTGCTGGGGGAATGGTGGGGTTCGCGTTGACGGGAAGGTGCTGGGGTGTCACGGTGACGGAGAGGTGCTGGGGGAATGGTAGGGGTCAGGGTGATGGGGAGCTGCTGGGATGTGACGGTGACGGGGAGGTGCTGGGGAGAATGGTGGGCTCACGGAGACGGAGGGGTGCTGTGAGAGGGGGAGGGTCACAGACGGGCTTTGGCTAAGAGGTTTCTGGGAGTGGGAGCTGTGAGCGGGTTCGAGCAGTCTCTGATACCACCCTTTTTGCATCTCCCCACAGTCTAGCGGGGACATGCCCACGACGATCCTGTCCAGCTCGGCTCTCCTCTCTGTGAACAGCTCCCGCCACGTCAGCCAAAAGGGAAAACTCAGCCACAAGGCAGAGGTAATGAACGTGCACAGCCTGATCCCAAGATCTGGGCATGGCGAGGCTGTGAGAATGTTCAAGAATCAGTCCCACCTGTCTCTGCTACATTCCACAAAAAATCTCCCCACAAATCACTCATTAAACATTCCCGCCCCTTCCTATTCACTCCCACCGTCCGCGGACACACTAGGACGCACCCCTTTCCATTTACTCCCAACGGGATCTTACAGCTTTCCGTCTCTCCCGCCTTCTGCACTCCCAATGGGACCCTACCCTTCTGGTCCTCTCCCATCTTACACACTCCTATTGGGACGCACAGCTTCCTATTCACTCCCATCGTCCGCACTCCCAGCAGGACCCCACACTTCCACATTCACTCATTCACTCCGCCCCTTCACGTTGATCTCTACCGTCTGCTCACAGTTGGGGTTTGTGTAACTCCTCACGCAGGGACAGACGGAGGTGCAAGTCGACCCAAAGAGCAAAAAGATGCTGATAGCCATCGGCAGCGGGTGTGGGCTGTTACTCCTCATCATTGTCATCCTCATCCTCTGGAAGGTTAGGGCGCTACATCTCCGGGATGGAGGGAAGGACGGCGAGGAGCGAGGGAGCGCTGCTGGCGGCGGGGTGGGGGTGGGGGGGACAGCGAGAAAGGAGAGTTGCGCTGGGAGCGTCAAGCTGACAGGGAGCACCGTCGGGATGTAACAGTGAAGGAGAGAGTGGCGCAGGAATGGCAGAAAGGAGTGAGTATGGGAGGGGTGATAAGGGGCAAGAAGGGATGAGCTAAGAGGTGGATTGAGGAGGTGATAGATCAAAAAGGGAAGCTACAAAAGAGAGAATGGAGGGGCGGCGAGAAGGGAGAAAGGGCCGCCGGCTGGAATGTTTGAGCGGAGGGACCCCTTATTGGACGGTTGCTTTGGAGATGGGCTGGGATTGGCCGCGCTCCCTCTGGGTTAGATCCTCACTCCCTGACTCCAGCCCTTCTCCCTGGTTCCCAGTGTGGATTCTTCAAGCGGTCCTCCCCGGAGAGTTATGACGGCGGGGTGCAAGCAGCCGAGAATCAGAAAATGATGGGGATGGATGGGAAGGCAGACGCCTCAGCAATGGCCAATGACAACGAGGGACCGGAGAACGGCAGCTCTCCATCGCCCAATGACAAGACGGCACCGCCCAATGATGACGCGACGTTGACCAATGCAGAAGCCTCCCCATCTCCTTGACCCCCTTCCCATGACCGTCCCCCTCTCCCTGTTAATCCCTGCAATACACCTGCGTCGTGATACCCTTTTCCCCTTGCCCACTCCTCAGTTCCGTGTCTCCCCACCCCCCCTGTCTCTTTCTCCCTAACTGCATCTACACAATGGACTGGGGTCATATGGTCTTCGATCCAGAATCTCAGCCATTTCGCTTGAAGGGTGGGGGATGAGAGGGGTTGAGCTGTGCTGTTGGGCCACAGTGAGAGAACGAACAGCAAGATAGAGTGACTAAGAGTTTACTTGACTGGAAGTTGGAGAAGGGAGAGGAGGAAAGGAATAGAGAGAAGAAGAAATGGGAGAGAAACTGGAGGGAGATGGAGGAGAGGTGTGGGGTGGAAGGGTAAGAATGGAGAAAATGGGGAGGGTGATAGTGGGTGGGAAGGAGCGTAGGGTGAGAGGAGGGGAGAGGCAAGGAAGGAATGGGAGGACAGGTGTAGACTGGAAAAGAAGGAGCAGAAGAGGACGCGGCGAAGATGTGTGGAGGAGGCAGAGAAATGGATGAGGGGGTGAGAGGGTGGGATGTGAGTGGGTGGGTGGAGGAGAGAAGAAAGGAAGAGTGAGGAAGGAAAGGAGAAGGGGAGGGAATGAAAGTGGGGAAAAGAGGAGAAGGAAGATGAAGAGATGTTGGGACAGATGTTGGGAAGGAAGGGGAAGAATGAAAGGGAGGTGGAGGGAAGTAGAGATGGAGAGGAGCAATGAAGAGAAGGGGAAAGAAGGAGGAGGAATAGAGGGATAGGTGGGGGTGTAGAGGGAAATAGAATGGGAGGGGAAGGGGAGAGAGAGTGAAGAGGTAGAAGGGGCAGAGAGTGAGGGAGGGAGAGAGATGGAAGGAAAGGGAGGGGTAGAGTCGGTAGCGTCGGAGGAAGGAAGGAGGTAGCGTCTATCAGTATGAGAGAGGGAGGAAGGGAAGAGGAAAAGAGGAAGTATTGAGGGAGGGTCAAAGGAGGAAGTAGGGATTGTATCTGAGAGGGAGGGTGGGATGGGATTGGGGGAGGGGAGAGTGGGTAGGGAGGAATGGGATCAACTTGGGGGAGGGCTGGGTTTGGGTCGGGTGGGTGCCGGGAGGGTGGAAAACAAAGTTTGCCTTTGTCCCGCTGACGGAGGGCCGTTCGCGAGGTGAGGCGTTAACGCGATGTCGGCCTCGTCCGCCAACGGGACGTTTAGTTTCTTTCCCGTCCGCGGTTTCCTGCAAGAAATGATGGGCCAGAGATGCTCCCGAGTCGGCTGCTGGTCATGGGCCCCGGCGATCAGTTTCATTATTGTCCCGTCGACTGAGATACCGTGAAAAGCGTTTGGAAATGGAATTGGTTTATTATTGGCCCGAGATAGAGTGAAAAGCTTGTCTTGTAATCTGTTGGCACAGATCAGTTCATTACACGGTGCATGGCGGTAGCACACGATATAACAATAACAGAGTGCAGAATAAAGTGTTACAACTACAGAGAAAGTGCAATGCAGGCCGACAATAAGGTGCAAGAGCCTGGACCGGGAAGGGGATGTGAAAGAGGTGAGGGGTACTGGAAACCCGACAGCGGAGGGTCCAGTCTGGTGCCCAGGGCTGTCTAGCTTTTAATGGCAATGAAGTGGAGGGAACAGTCTGAGATAGGGGTAGAGGGGGCGGGCGGTTATCCTCGGCCTTCTGAAAGGATGGCCGGTAAGAACGAGCTGGGTGGGATGGAGAAGTCAATGCCGAAAGGGCGGAGGAGGCCGCTCTCTGCGAAACCCCTACCCCACCTCCAGTCCTAAACATCTGCTTTTCTAGAGGCTGGAAAACAGCCCGTTGAGGGGCATCCTGTGGTAGTCCGGAACAATCCTTCTGGGCAGAACTGTGGAATATTTCATCCATTTTCCCCGCCAACCCTCCTGCTGTCTATCGGACATCTCTCCCTGTACCTTCATCTCTCCCCATCTCCGCTTTGCTCATTTTCCATCCCTATCCCCTCGTCCCCTCTCCCCCGCCCTCCACAACCCTCTCACCCCGTCCCAGGTACCCCTCTCGCTCCTCTAATCCCACTGAACACTCCTCCCAACTCCTCACCTCCCTCTTGTTACGCTTTCTCCACTCCCCAACCATCTACCACATGCCCAATCTCCATCACCGCACTCCGCACCTCCACCCATTCCCTTTCTCCTCTCCATCCAACCCTTTCCTCAACCCGTCCTTCTTTCCGCACCCAACCTGTTCTTTGCCCGTCCCTTCCTCCTTCCCCATCATCTCTCTTTCCATATCCTTCGCCCACCACTTCTCAATCTTCTCCATCCATTTCTTCACCCTCTCACTCAGTACCTCTCTGTCTCCATCTCTCTTCGCACCTGTCACTGGTTCTCCCCATCCCCCGCTCCTCTCACAGGCCCCTTCTCTCATTGTCCGTCTCTCCGAACTCCCTCCCATGCTCTCTTCAATCTCTATCCCCGTCTCGTCTTCTCGCCCACCCTATCACCCCCTCAATCGGACCATCCCTCTCCCTTCCTCACTCCCTGGCCTCTCTCTTCCTGACACTCCCCTCGCAAGATACCAGCGCTCCCGACTTGATCCGTCCTCCAACACTTAGCCTTTGATGTAGAAAAAGCTAACGAAAACGACCTGTACAGCCGGAGACGGGTAATTCTGTCCATCTGGTTTGTACTGACCCTCTTGCCAATCCACGCCGATCCCACCTGCCTGCGTTGATTCATTACTGTGACTCCTTTGCGAATTGCAAAACCCAGAACTCGTCCAGATGCTTCGTAATTGTTAACGTCACTTTCTCTGGCAATTCGTTCCACATACGGACCGCCCTCTGAGTGAAAACGTTGCCCCTCACGTCCCTATTAAATGTCTCCCTTTTCACCTCGGTTCTGGATTTCCTACCCATGGGGATAGAGACAGTGCGCGCTCACCCTAACTGTCCTCAGTCTCCTTCCTCCGGGGAAAACAGTCCCAGACTGTCCAGAGTCCCCTTATAACTCGAGCCCTCAATTCCCGGCAACATCCCCGTGCATATTTTTTCTGCTTTTAATCACAGCTTCATGGGGCCAGAAATGAACACGATGCTCCAAATGCGGGTTCACCAAGGACTTGACAACTGCAACATAACGTCCGAACTCCTGTATACTCAGCGCCCCCTTAACCGATGATGGCCAGCGTGCCTAACGCTTTCTTTACTGTCTTGTTTACTTGTCTCTCCCCTCGCTGTCCCTGCGAATCCCATCTTCCCCTTCATCTCTCTCATTCTCTGGGACACCCCTTCCTCCCTACACACAACCTCGTTCAGAGACCCCCTCCTCCTATACCCTTCCCCGTTTCTGTGACATCCTCCCTCCCCAACACATTTCGCCGTCTCCGTATCCCACTCGGGCCCCACTCCGCTCCCCGCCTCTGTTAGCTCCACCCACCGCTACACCACATCGTGAACTCTTCCGGCTCCTACTGCTCTTCCCTACGCATCTCCTCGTCTCTATGACCTCCTCCCTTCTCGTCTGCGAATCCACTTACACTTTCCACCCCTCCCGTCTCCGTGACTCCCGCCGTGCCCTACACTCCTCCCCATCGCCATGACCACCATTCGCAATCTGTGCGCAACACCGCCACCTGGTGGTACCGGTTTTAATAAAAATGAGGGAGGCGGCTGGGAAGATAAAGGGCGTTAGGTGTCGGAGTCGAGGGTGCAGGAAAGATTTGTAACCAAGGGACATAGCACCTTTGTGGAAAGAGATAAAAATGAGTAGTTATCTCAAGCTTGAAGGACCCTTAAGTATTTGAATTGCCTTATTATTGTCACGCGTGCGGAGACAGAGTGAAAAATTGACTCGCATACAGTCCATACAGATTAGATCATCACTCAGTGGGTTGAGGTAGAGCTAGGTAAAACAATAACAGAATGCAGAATAAAGTGCAACAGTTACAAAAGAAGTTCAGTGCAGGCACACAATAAAGTACAAGGACCACAATGTGGTACATTGTGAGATCAATTGTCCATCTTATTGCACTTGGGAACCGATTGATAATCATAACAGTGAGGTAGAAGCTGAGACACAAGAAATTCTGTAGATGCTGAAATCTTTCAGCAACGCACAGAAAATGCTGGAGAAACTCAGCAGGTCAGGCAATATCTATGGAGAGAAATAAACATTTGATGTTTCCGGCAGAGATTCTCCATAGACGCTGCCCTATGTGTCTTGGGTTGGAAGCTGTTCGTCAGTACGGTGGGGCGTGTTTACGGGCTTCTGTATTTTCTGCTGGTGGTGGCGGGGGGAGGGAAAGAAGCGAAAAATAGATTATTTTCTTATTCTCACATGTACCGAGCTGCAGCGAAAAGCTCATCTTGCATATTGTTCAGACAAATTATTTCAGTTTTTGAGCCTCCTTGGCTGTGGCGAACACGTGGCTGGACCAGCACAGGGTAGGAACTTGAGGCTCTGAACCCTCTGGACGGCTGATGTAAACAGGAGCGTGTGTATCGATCCCGTTCCTGAAGTCAATGACCAGCTCTTTTGTCTTGCTGACATCGAGGGAAAGCGTGTTGTTACAGCACCACTCATCTTTCAGAAGATGGCGTCAGACAATAAACAATATGTGCAGAAGTAGACCATTTGGCCCTTCGAGCCAGCACCGCCATTCAATCTCTCCCTTTTCACCTCAGTTCTGGATTTCCTAACTCTTTCTAGAAAACATCCAGAGAACTAGCCTCCACTACCTTCTGAGGCAGAGCATTTCACAGATCCACAACTCTCCGGGTGAATAAGTTTATCCTCAACTCCGTTCTAAATGGCCTACCCCCTATTCTTAAAATGTGGCCTCTGGTCCTGGACTCCCCAAACATTGGGAACATGTTTCCTGCCTCTAGCGTGTCCAAACCTTTAATGATCTTATATGTTTCAATCACATCCCCTCTCATCCTTCTAAATTCCAGTGTATGCAAGCCCAGTCGCTCAAATCTTTCAATATATGACAGTCCCGCCATCCCGGGAATTAACCTCGTGAACCTGCTACACTCCCTCAATAGCAAGAATATCCTTCCTCAAATTTCGAGACTAAAACGGCACAAAATACTCCAGGTGTGGTTTCACCAGGGCCCTGTACAACTGCAGAAAGACCTCTTTGCTCCTATACTCAACTCCATTTGTTGTACTTCCCCTTTTCCTAACTTGACATCATTCAGTTAGTAATCTGCCTTCGTGATCTTGCCACCAAAGTGGATAACCTCACATTTATCCACATTAAACTGCATCTGCCCACTCGCCCAACCTGTCCAAGTCACCCTGCATTCTCCTAACATCCTCCTCGTAATTCACACTGCCACCCGATCAAGGGCGACATCCTCAGCTAGTTCAACAAACGAGTTCCTTTAACTTCTTTTGCGTCTTCTTTCAAATTTGGTTCTGCTACAGTTGGCGCCTGTGATCTACAGTTTAATAGTGTGTTTTCGGGCCGTTTGAGCCATCTGGCGCTTGGCTGTCCCCACTTCTCAGTTAAACCATCGTGAAAGATTGAAACCATGGAGGCCAATGCGGAAGGCTAGCAGCCGTCTACGGGCCTCTCGCTCGTTGCTACCTGCGAAAGGTCTCTGCGTGTGACGGTCTACCTCTCCCCCTCGCTCGCTACTTCCGAAGGTGCTGTGGAAGATGGTAATCCTGGGTCGAGGGCAAAGTTTAATCGACACGTTATGGCTTAGTCTCTGTAGTGCACGTTATGATGTGCTTCTGGTTTCTCGTCCCTCCTTTATCTGTTGCAATTTTGGGCAACATTGAACCGGAGCGGCCTGCAGATAACGAACACTGAGTTGAACTGAATTTTGCCTCAAGTCTTTCAGTTCTGTATTTTAAATTCTGTGATTTTCGCTCGTGTTCTGTTGTTGTTGCTGTTTGAGCGTATTTTTTGCGCACGTGGGGGTGATAATTTTATTTGAATAGGTTCCATGTTTTTCTTCGTTTCGTGGCTGTCTTTGGGGAAGACGAATCTCGGGGTTGTATACTGCGTACATACTTTGTTAATAAATGTACCTTGAATCTTTGAACCACATTACTGAGCTCTCTCTCCGCGCCCCCCCCCCCCCCCCCCGGACTGACCAGCGCCTTTACTTCCTCAAGTGGTCTTTCGGTGCTTGAATGGTGTGAGATGTTGCGAGGAGGGGGATGTCAAGTTGAAGTCTTGCAGCCCCTCCTTCCCGCCGGGACAGTGTCAGAGATCGTGAAGTGTTTGACGCGCATGAAAACGTGGTCCAAAGGATCTCAGGCCCCGGGTCACTCCCTGTCTCGGTCGGGCGGGGCTTGGCTTTCTCGGAGGATCCCACCAGGAATCAGAACCAGGTTTATACTGTTGAGTTATCTCCTGAAAAGTAACGTTTTGCGGAAACAGGACCATGCAAGACAAAAACTGCAAGTTACGAATTAGGAGAGCAAGTGAAGCATAATAAGGTAGAGTTCATGGGCTATTCATAAATCTGATAGCACAATAGAAGTTGGTCCTGAGTGTGAATCTCCAGTGTCTTGTACCGCCTCCCCGATGGTAGTAACAAGAAGGAGTTACTTCCCAAGTGGTTAGGGTCTTAGTGAGTGATATTGCCTTGTTGAGCAATCAACACTTGAAGGTGTCCTCGATGCTGCTGAGAATTCCACCCATCGTGATGGAGCTGACTGAGTCTGCAAAACCTTGCGGCTTCTCGCGATCCTGTGCGTTGGAGTTCTCGTTTCAGGCACTGATACGACCAGTGAGAATGCTCTCCATCATACATATGTAGAAATTTGTTGGAGTCTCTCGTGACAGACAGAATCTCCTCGCGGTTCTCCACAGATCGAGAGGAATTTGCATCGCGGTACAAGACCGCTAGGTGGGGGTGTTGTCCACAGATGGGATAGAGACGTTTACCCTGATCCTGTTTCATTGATAGTAATACACACAAAATGCTGGAGGAACCAGACAGCATCTATGGAGAAGAGTACAGTCGACATTTCGGCCGACATCCTTCATTGGGATTGGAAATATTGACAGTATTCTTGCGGACCGGCCTACGTGGGGGGGGGGGGGGGGATGGGGGTGTTAATCACGACCGGAATATAGGTGATAAGTCAACTAGAAGTCACTTATATGTGGCTAATACGCTCAATTCCGTTTCTAAAAGGATTTATCCATCGAATTTAATGTTAAACACACAGCGCATATTTTCCTGGTATGAACATATAAAATCATTGCTACACACCAATATCGCTGATTCAGTGAAGCCCTGGGCTTGTTTCCCTGCAACAAGACAGTCCTATCGAGGGGTGATGGGAGACAGCGATACTCGAAGGGGGTTCCTTATGTCCAGTCTATTCCGCAATTTAGTTTTCGTGGCTCTCAGCACTTGATTCTGTCCCGCTTGCTCACATTTTTTTTTCCGCTCAAAATATTCAACTGGTTTGTCTTTAAGTGCAGGGTGCTTGGACTCAAGGTGCCGAAGCAGTGTTGCCTCATTATACAGCAACCGGCCCGAACCGCAGCCTCCGCCCGCCCGTTGCCAGATGCCTTGGCCAGGTGCGGCTGGTCGTGGGTGGGGTGAGGGGACAAAGTACGGTCCGGAGGTCCCCGTGCCAGGGCCGTGGCAGTCGCAGTCCGGAGAGAGCGACCGGCCAACTGAGGAGTTCGAGCCCCCCACCCCCCGTAGGTAGGTAGGATCTATCGGCCGACAAAAGTTTGGCTCGAGGGATGACTTTCAGCAGATCACAGCGAGGTAGCTGCTCTGTTACTTACGAAACCCTGAGCCCGAATTAGATCGTCTGCGAATATTTTAGCACCGGGTTCCGCACGAACATTCGGCGTGCTAAACAGGTTTAGAGGCGGCGCTCCAGGCCGGTAGCATCGGCATTTCCCGCCGGCCGCGCGAGACCAACCCGTGATGCCTGGCGCGAGGGTGTCACTGCGTTTAGGCGACCGATGACCTCGCGTGCGTTCAAGTTCAACAGTGGGCGTGACAGGGAATGAGGAAAGGTGCAGCTGACTCATATCGTTTCCTCGCGGCACGGTAGCACATGCTTTACGGCCCGGTAGTTGGGGACCATTGGATAAAGAGATTAGGTGAAAGAAGGAAATGGGAATGGGGAAAGATGAAGAAGGGGTGTGAGTGCAATTACCACAACTTCGAGTAATCGATGTTCATGCCAACAGGTTGGGGGCTACCCAGACGGAATATAAGGTGTTGCTCCTCCGCCCTGAGTGTGGCCTCATCGCGGTAGTAGAGGAGGCCATGGGCTAACATGTCGGAATGTAAATGGTCCTGTCCTCCCACCACCAGATTCTACTCGCGCTCTCTCTCTCTCTCTCTCTCTCTCTCACACACACACACACACACACACACACACACACACACACACACACACACACACACACACACACACACACACACACACACACACACACACACACACACACACACACACACACCAGATGCACCCATCCACCCGCCCCGAATGTCGTTGGAATGTGGAAGGGAAGCGGAACTCTCTGAGGAGACTGACACCGTTACAGGGAGAAGGTGCGTACTCCACACACGGACAGAGGCAATGGTCGGGACCGGACCTGCGACCCACAGACTTGCTGGAGCTTTTGGGCAGAAGTGATCAAGAAGATCAATGAAGGCAGGGCCGAGCAGAACAACACAAGAACAGGCCCTCCCACCCATGGCACTGCACATCCATGTGCCTACCTATCTAAGAGCCCCATGAACGCCTCTATCGCATCGACTTCTAGCACCACCCCTGACAGGGCATTCCAGACAGCCACCACTCTCTAGGTAAAACATCTCGCTTCGCATATAGTGTCATATACCGCTACCGCACAAATTCAGATGACTGGGCCCATCTAGTCCATTCGAGCCGGACCTGCACCTTGGCCCCTCGATACTGCTCCCATCCATGTACTTAATAAAATCTCCCTCCTCCATTCTCTATCCCTACTACCCCAAACTGCCCCTCCACCCCGCCGACCGGCCAAAACATACAAAAGCCTGAAAGCACGTCCCATCAGAATGGAGGAAAGCTTCTATCCGGTTGCAATAAGAATGGTCCTTTGTACGATACGACGGCTCTCAACCTGCAATCTACCTCCTCAGGGCCTTTGTATCTTATTGTCTGTCTGCCCTCCCCTTCCTCTGTAACTGTAACACTAACGTTGTATCTCGGTGCTCGGCCTGATGAATTGAACTGCAGGAACGGCATGCGAGGCAAGCTTGTCACTGTGCTAGTGATAGTAATGAACCAATTCATCCATTCCCTTAAACTTCCCCCGTTAACTTAAGTGTAAGTTTTAGAGAGTTCGCCCCAAGGAAAATGATAACAGCTGTTTTAGTGGAGCTGGGCGAGTGTAATTCCACACAACACATCATATGAGGCCTCGGCAGCATCTTATACAACGGCAACATGACGTCCCAACTCCTAACTCCCGTGCTCTGGTTGATGAAGTTCAGCGACAAACGCTTTCTTCGCCACCCTGTCTACTTTCATATAAAGCACAGAAACAGAGAAAACCTGCAGCACAATACAAGCCCTTCGGCCCACAAAGCTGTGCCGAACATGTCCTTACCTTAGAAATTACCTAGGGTTACCCATACCCCTCTAATTTTCTGAGCTCCATGTACCTGTCCAGGAGTCTCTTAAAAGACCCTATTGTATCCGCCTCCACCACCGTTGCCGGCAGCCCATTCCACGCACTCGCCACTGTCTGAGTAAAAAACATACCCCTGACATCTCCTCTGTACCTACTCCCCAGCACCTTAAACCTGTGTCCTCATGTGGCAGCCAGTTCAGCCCCGGGAAAAAGCCTCTAACTATCCACATGATCAACGCCACTCAACATCTTATACACCCCTATCAGGTCACCTCTCATCCTCTGTCGCTCCAAGGAGAAACGCCAAGTTCACTCAGCCTTTTCTCATAAGACATGAAATGTGTGTAGTGTGAATGTGTGAATGTAGTGTCAATGAGGAGGAAGGACGAGGAAGGAGTGACGGGACAGTGTGGAGGGAGGTTCTGACATGATCAACGCCTCTCAACATCTTATACACCTCTATCAGGTCACCCCTCATCCTCCGTCGCTTCAAGGAAAAACTTTCTGGGTAGGGCGCAGAATGGAATTATGAGGATATTGTCTGGACCGGAAGTGTGGAGCGATAAGCTAGCAATGGTTTGTAGGGGTCTTTTGCCTTCAATGGGAGGATTTTAACAAACGTCGCACCGCTCTTTCCACTTCTCATTTTGCTAGTGGGTACTCTGGTCTTTTCCGTTGTCTGAAGTCATGGGTCCGAACGAAGGCCTTGAATCCTGAGCAGCTGAATTATGGACCGTGTCTGACACAAGTGCCTCTGGTATTCCATGGTGAGCGAATACAGCTTTCAGGTGTAGCTGAGGATGTAGAGGACAGCTTGGACACCTCAGCCTTCGCGAGTAGTGAGTTCGTGATCTCCCTTTGCAACAGCTGGCCATCCATACTCACAGTATCGCTTGACTTGCTACAGTTTTGGTCTTTTTTCAACTCAGCTCGAATGTCGTCCAGTTTACTGTATGATGCAGGAAAGTTTTCACCTACCTGAGCAAAGTAGTAATCGGTGTCTTCCATGAGGGCGGAGTTAGCTTCCATCCATTCGCTTTTGCATGGCATCCTCGACAAAGTGTCTGGTGTTGTGAAAAATTTGCCGGGGACATCTTCAGTATCATAACAGTATATCATCAGCCTTATTCTGAGACTTTGCAGCTTGGAGGTAAGTTGTTGAAGATTTTCGAGCAGGGAAAGCTGACAAGTGGCTTCTGGTCTGATTCGAGTAGGGGTTTGGTGCCTATCCAGTATCGGCTGAAGCGTTCACAAACCCACACGAGGGCAGGCGTCTCCTTTTCTGTTTGAGAGTAACGCTGTTCAGTGAGAGTCGGTACTCTTCAAGCAAATGCCACCGGCTTCCATACACACTGAGTATTGCGTGAGCACTCCCCCTAAACCAAAGGAAGAGGGGTCTGTTCAAAGGCCAACGCGAGGAAATCTGCAGATGCTGGAAATTCAAGCAACAAACCCAGAATGCTGGTGGAATGCAGTAGGCCATGCAGCATCTACAGGGAGAGGCTTGTCGACGTTTCGGGCCGAGACCCTTCGTCAGGACTAACGTTAGTCGACAGGCCTCTCCCTATAGGTGCAGACTGGCCTGCTGCTGCTTCTACCAGCATTATGCGGGGGGGTTGCTGAAACCTTCGTTGTGCTGTGTTGTGATGTGTTGTGCTGTGTTGTGCTGTGTTGTGTTGTGTTCTGTTGTGTTGTGTTGCGCTGTGTTGTGCTGTGCTGTGTTGTACTGTGTTGTGCTGTGTTGTGTTGTGCTGTGTTGTGCTGTATTATGCTGTGCTGTGTTGTGTTGCGCAGTGCTGTGCTGTGTTGTGTTGTGTTCTGCTGTGTTGTGTTCTGCTGTGTTGTGTCATGTTGTGTTGTGCTGTGCTGTGTTGTGTTGTGTTCTGCTGTGTCGTGTTGTGTTGTGTTCTGCTGTGTTGTGTTGTGCTGTGTTGTGTCGTGTTGTGTTGTGCTGTGCTGTGTTGTGTTGTGTTCTGCTGTGTTGTGTTGTGCTGTGTTGTGTCGTGTTGTGTTGTGTTCTGCTGTGTTGTGTTGTGTTGTGTTGTGTCGTGTTGTGTTGTGTTGTGTTCTGCTGTGTTGTGTTGTGCTGTGTTGTGTCGTGTTGTGTTGTGCTGTGCTGTGTTGTGTTGTGTTCTGCTGTGTTGTGTTGTGCTGTGTTGTGTCGTGTTGTGTTGTGTTGTGTTGTGCTGTGTTGTGTTGTGTTCTGCTGTGTTGTGTTGTGCTGTGTTGTGTTGTGTTGTGTTGTGTTGTGTCGTGTTGTGTTGTGTTGTGCTGTGTCGTGTTGTGTTGTGTTGTGTTGTGTCGTGTTGTGTTGTGTTGTGCTGTGTCGTGTTGTGTTGTGTTGTGTTGTGTCGTGTTGTGTTGTGTTGTGCTGTGTCGTGTTGTGCTGTGTTGTGTTGTGTCGTGTTGTGTTGTGTTGTGCTGTGTCGTGTTGTGTTGTGTTGTGCTGTGTTGTGTTGTGCTGTGTTGTGTTGTGTTGTGCTGTGTTGTGTTGTGTTGTGCTGTGTTGTGTTGTGTTGTGCTGTGTTGAGTTGTGCTGTGCTGTGTTGTGCTGTGTTGTGTTGTGTTGTGCTGTGTTGTGTTGTGTTCTGCTGTGTTGTGTTGTGCTGTGTTGTGTCGTGTTGTGTTGTGCTGTGCTGTGTTGTGTTGTGTTCTGCTGTGTTGTGTTGTGCTGTGTTGTGCTGTGTTGTGTTGTGTTGTGCTGTGTTGTGTCGTGTTGTGTTGTGCTGTGCAGTGTTGTGTTGTGTTCTGCTGTGTTGTGTTGTGCTGTGTTGTGTCGTGTTGTGTTGTGCTGTGCTGTGTTGTGTTGTGCTGTGTTGTGCTGTGTTGTGCTGTGTTGTGTCGTGTTGTGTTGTGTTGTGTTGTGCTGTGCTGTGTTGTGTTGTGTTCTGCTGTGTTGTGTTGTGCTGTGTTGTGTTGTGCTGTGTTGTGCTGTGTTGTGTTGTGTTGTGCTGTGTTGTGTTGTGTTGTGCTGTGTTGTGCTGTGTTGTGTTGTGTTGTGCTGTGTTGTGTTGTGTTCTGCTGTGTTGTGTTGTGCTGTGTTGTGTCGTGTTGTGTTGTGTTCTGCTGTGTTGTGTTGTGTTGTGTTGTGTTGTGTTGTGTTGTGTTGTGTCGTGTTGTGTTGTGTTCTGCTGTGTTGTGTTGTGTTCTGCTGTGTTGTGTTGTGCTGTGTTGTGTCGTGTTGTGTTGTGTTGTGCTGTGTTGTGTTGTGTTGTGCTGTGTTGTGCTGTGTTGTGTTGTGTTGTGCTGTGTTGTGTTGTGTTCTGCTGTGTTGTGTTGTGCTGTGTTGTGTCGTGTTGTGTTGTGTTCTGCTGTGTTGTGTTGTGTTGTGTTGTGTTGTGTTGTGTTGTGTCGTGTTGTGTTGTGTTGTGTTGTGTCGTGTTGTGTTGTGTTGTGTCGTGTTGTGTTGTGTTGTGTCGTGTTGTGTTGTGTTGTGTCGTGTTGTGTTGTGTTGTGTCGTGTTGTGTTGTGTTGTGTTCTGCTGTGTTGTGTTGTGCTGTGTTGTGTCGTGTTGTGTTGTGCTGTGCTGTGTTGTGTTGTGTTCTGCTGTGTTGTGTTGTGCTGTGTTGTGTCGTGTTGTGTTGTGTTGTGTTGTGTTGTGCTGTGTTGTGTTGTGTTCTGCTGTGTTGTGTTGTGCTGTGTTGTGTTGTGTTGTGTTGTGTTGTGTCGTGTTGTGTTGTGTTGTGCTGTGTCGTGTTGTGTTGTGTTGTGTTGTGTCGTGTTGTGTTGTGTTGTGCTGTGTCGTGTTGTGTTGTGTTGTGTCGTGTTGTGTTGTGTTGTGCTGTGTCGTGTTGTGCTGTGTTGTGTTGTGTCGTGTTGTGTTGTGTTGTGCTGTGTCGTGTTGTGTTGTGTTGTGCTGTGTTGTGTCGTGTTGTGTTGTGCTGTGTTGTGTTGTGCTGTGTTGTGTTGTGTTGTGCTGTGTTGTGTTGTGTTGTGCTGTGTTGTGTTGTGTTGTGCTGTGTTGAGTTGTGCTGTGCTGTGTTGTGCTGTGTTGTGTTGTGTTGTGCTGTGTTGTGTTGTGTTCTGCTGTGTTGTGTTGTGCTGTGTTGTGTCGTGTTGTGTTGTGCTGTGCTGTGTTGTGTTGTGTTCTGCTGTGTTGTGTTGTGCTGTGTTGTGCTGTGTTGTGTTGTGTTGTGCTGTGTTGTGTCGTGTTGTGTTGTGCTGTGCTGTGTTGTGTTGTGTTCTGCTGTGTTGTGTTGTGCTGTGTTGTGTCGTGTTGTGTTGTGCTGTGCTGTGTTGTGTTGTGCTGTGTTGTGCTGTGTTGTGCTGTGTTGTGTCGTGTTGTGTTGTGTTGTGTTGTGCTGTGCTGTGTTGTGTTGTGTTCTGCTGTGTTGTGTTGTGCTGTGTTGTGTTGTGCTGTGTTGTGCTGTGTTGTGTCGTGTTGTGCTGTGCTGTGTTGTGTTGTGTTCTGCTGTGTTGTGTTGTGCTGTGTTGTGTCGTGTTGTGTTGTGCTGTGTTGTGTTGTGCTGTGTTGTGTCGTGTTGTGCTGTGCTGTGTTGTGTTGTGTTCTGCTGTGTTGTGTTGTGTTGTGTTGTGTCGTGTTGTGTTGTGCTGTGCTGTGTTGTGTTGTGTTGTGTCGTGTTGTGCTGTGCTGTGTTGTGTTGTGTTCTGCTGTGTTGTGTTGTGCTGTGTTGTGTCGTGTTGTGTTGTGCTGTGCTGTGTTGTGTTGTGCTGTGTTGTGCTGTGTTGTGCTGTGTTGTGTCGTGTTGTGTTGTGTTGTGTTGTGCTGTGCTGTGTTGTGTTGTGTTCTGCTGTGTTGTGTTGTGCTGTGTTGTGTTGTGCTGTGTTGTGTCGTGTTGTGCTGTGCTGTGTTGTGTTGTGTTGTGCTGTGTTGTGTCGTGTTGAGTTGTGCTGTGTTGTGTTGTGTTGTGCTGTGTTGTGTTGTGTTGTGCTGTGTTGTGTCGTGTTGTGCTGTGCTGTGTTGAGTTGTGCTGTGTTGTGTTGTGCTGTGTTGTGTTGTGCTGTGTTGTGTTGTGCTGTGTTGTGTTGTGTTGTGTTCTGCTGTGTTGTGTTGTGCTGTGTTGTGTCGTGTTGTGTTGTGCTGTGTTGTGTTGTGCTGTGTTGTGTCGTGTTGTGCTGTGCTGTGTTGTGTTGTGTTGTGTTGTGTCGTGTTGTGCTGTGCTGTGTTGTGTTGTGTCGTGTTGTGTTGTGTTGTGTTGTGTTGTGCTGTGTTGTGTTGTGCTGTGTTGTGTTGTGTTCTGCTGTGTTGTGTTGTGTTGTGCTGTGTTGTGTCGTGTTGTGTTGTGTTGTGTTGTGTTGTGTTGTGTTGTGTTGTGTTGTGTTGTGTCGTGTTGTGTTGTGTTGTGTTGTGTTCTGCTGTGTTGTGTTGTGTTGTGCTGTGTTGTGCTGTGTTGTGTTGTGCTGTGTTGTGTCGTGTTGTGTTCTGCTGTGTTGTGTTGTGCTGTGTTGTGTCGTGTTGTGTTGTGTTCTGCTGTGTTGTGTTGTGTTGTGCTGTGTTGTGTTGTGTCGTGTTCTGCTGTGTTGTGTTGTGTTGTGTTGTGTTGTGCTGTGTTGTGCTGTGTTGTGTTGTGCTGTGTTGTGTCGTGTTGTGTTCTGCTGTGTTGTGTTGTGCTGTGTTGTGTCGTGTTGTGTTGTGTTCTGCTGTGTTGTGTCGTGTTGTGCTGTGCTGTGTTGTGTTGTGTTCTGTTGTGTTGTGTTGTGCTGTGTTGTGTCGTGTTGTGTTGTGCTGTGTTGTGTTGTGCTGTGTTGTGTCGTGTTGTGTTATGCTGTGTTGTGTTGTGCTGTGTTGTGCTGTGCTGTGTTGTGTCGTGTTGTGTTGTGCTGTGTTGTGTTGTGCTGTGTTGTGTCGTGTTGTGTTATGCTGTGTTGTGTCGTGTTGTGTTATGCTGTGTTGTGTTGTGTTGTGTTGTGCTGTGTTGTGTTGTGCTGTGTTGTGTCGTGTTGTGTTATGCTGTGTTGTGTTGTGCTGTGTTGTGTTGTGCTGTGTTGTGTCGTGTTGTGTTGTGCTGTGTTGTGTTGTGCTGTGTTGTGTCGTGTTGTGTTATGCTGTGTTGTGTTGTGCTGTGTTGTGCTGTGCTGTGTTGTGTCGTGTTGTGTTGTGTTGTGTTGTGTTGTGTTCTGCTGTGTTGTGTCGTGTTGTGTTGTGTTGTGTTGTGTCGTGTTGTGTTGTGTCGTGTTGTGTCGTGTTGTGTTGTGTTGTGTTCTGCTGTGTTGTGTCGTGTTGTGTTGTGTCGTGTTGTGTTGTGTTGTGTTGTGTTGTGTTCTGCTGTGTTGTGTCGTGTTGTGTTGTGTCGTGTTGTGTTGTGCTCTGTTGTGTCGTGTTGAGTTGTGCTGTGTTGTGTTGTGTTCTGCTGTGTTGTGTCGTGTTGTGTTGTGCTCTGTTGTGTCGTGTTGAGTTGTGCTGTGTTGTGTTGTGCTCTGCTGTGTTGTGTTGTGTTCTGTTGTGTTGTGCTGTGTTGTGTTGTGCTGTGTTGTGTTGTGCTGTGTTGTGTCGTGTTGTGTCGTGTTGTGTTCTGCTGTGTTGTGTTGTGCTGTGTTGTGTCGTGTTGTGTTGTGTTGTGTTGTGTTGTGTTCTGCTGTGTTGTGTCGTGTTGTGTTGTGTCGTGTTGTGTTGTGCTGTGTTGTGTCGTGTTGAGTTGTGCTGTGTTGTGTTGTGTTGTGCTGTGTTGTGTTGTGTTCTGTTGTGTTGTGCTGTGTTGTGTCGTGTTGTGTTGTGTCGTGTTGTGTTGTGTCGTGTTGTGTTGTGTTGTGTTGTGTTGTGTCGTGTTGTGTTCTGCTGTGTTGTGCTGTGTTGTGTCGTGTTGTGTTCTGTTGTGTTGTGTCGTGTTGTGTTGTGCTGTGTTGTGTCGTGTTGTGTTGTGTTGTGTCGTGTTGTGTTGTGCTGTGTTGTGTTGTGTTGTGCTGTGTTGTGTTCTGTTGTGTTGTGTCGTGTTGTGTTGTGCTGTGTTGTGTCGTGTTGTGTTGTGTCGTGTTGTGTTGTGTCGTGTTGTGTTGTGTCGTGTTGTGTCGTGTTGTGTTGTGTTGTGCTGTGTTGTGTTGTGTTCTGTTGTGTTGTGCTGTGTTGTGTTGTGCTGTGTTGTGTTGTGCTGTGTTGTGTCGTGTTGTGTCGTGTTGTGTTGTGTTGTGTTGTGTTGTGATGTGTTGTGTTGTGTTCTGTTGTGTTGTGCTGTGTTGTGTTGTGCTGTGTTGTGTTGTGCTGTGTTGTGTCGTGTTGTGTCGTGTTGTGTTGTGTTGTGCTGTGTTGTGTCGTGTTGTGTCGTGTTGTGTTGTGTTGTGCTGTGTTGTGTTGTGTTGTGTTGTGTTGTGCTGTGTTGTGTTGTGTTCTGTTGTGTTGTGCTGTGTTGTGTTGTGCTGTGTCGTGTTGTGTTGTGTCGTGTTGTGTTGTGTCGTGTTGTGTCGTGTTGTGTTGTGTTGTGCTGTGTTGTGTTGTGTTCTGTTGTGTTGTGCTGTGTTGTGTTGTGCTGTGTTGTGTTGTGCTGTGTTGTGTTGTGCTGTGTTCTGTTGTGTTGTGTCGTGTTGTGTTGTGCTGTGTTGTGTCGTGTTGTGTTGTGTCGTGTTGTGTTGTGTCGTGTTGTGTTGTGTTGTGTTGTGCTGTGTTGTGTTGTGTTGTGTCGTGTTGTGTTGTGTCGTGTTGTGTCGTGTTGTGTTGTGCTGTGTTGTGTCGTGTTGAGTTGTGCTGTGTTGTGTTGTGTTGTGCTGTGTTGTGTTGTGTTCTGTTGTGTTGTGCTGTGTTGTGTTGTGCTGTGTTGTGTTGTGCTGTGTTGTGTCGTGTTGTGTCGTGTTGTGTTCTGCTGTGTTGTGTCGTGTTGTGTTGTGTCGTGTTGTGTTGTGTTGTGTTGTGTTGTGTTGTGTTGTGTCGTGTTGAGTTGTGCTGTGTTGTGTTGTGTTGTGCTGTGTTGTGTTGTGTTCTGTTGTGTTGTGCTGTGTTGTGTTGTGCTGTGTTGTGTTGTGCTGTGTTGTGTTGTGCTGTGTTGTGTCGTGTTGTGTTGTGTCGTGTTGTGTTGTGCTGTGTTGTGTCGTGTTGAGTTGTGCTGTGTTGTGTTGTGTTGTGCTGTGTTGTGTTGTGTTCTGTTGTGTTGTGCTGTGTTGTGTTGTGCTGTGTTGTGTTGTGCTGTGTTGTGTCGTGTTGTGTCGTGTTGTGTTCTGCTGTGTTGTGTTGTGCTGTGTTGTGTCGTGTTGTGTTGTGTTGTGTTGTGTTGTGTTCTGCTGTGTTGTGTCGTGTTGTGTTGTGTCGTGTTGTGTTGTGCTGTGTTGTGTCGTGTTGAGTTGTGCTGTGTTGTGTTGTGTTGTGCTGTGTTGTGTTGTGTTGTGCTGTGTTGTGTCGTGTTGAGTTGTGCTGTGTTGTGTTGTGTTGTGCTGTGTTGTGTTGTGTTGTGCTGTGTTGTGTCGTGTTGAGTTGTGCTGTGTTGTGTTGTGTTGTGCTGTGTTGTGTTGTGTTCTGTTGTGTTGTGCTGTGTTGTGTTGTGTTGTGCTGTGCTGTGTTGTGTTGTGCTGTGTTGTGTTGTGCTGTGTTGTGTTGTGTTGTGTCGTGTTGTGTTCTGCTGTGTTGTGTCGTGTTGTGTTGTGTCGTGTTGTGTTGTGTTGTGTTGTGCTGTGTTGTGTTGTGTTGTGTTGTGTTGTGTTGTGCTGTGTTGTGTTGTGCTGTGTTGTGTTGTGTTGTGTCGTGTTGTGTTCTGCTGTGTTGTGTCGTGTTGTGTTGTGTCGTGTTGTGTTGTGTTGTGTTGTGTTGTGTTGTGTTGTGTCGTGTTGAGTTGTGCTGTGTTGTGTTGTGTTGTGCTGTGTTGTGTTGTGTTCTGTTGTGTTGTGCTGTGTTGTGTTGTGCTGTGTTGTGTTGTGCTGTGTTGTGTCGTGTTGTGTTGTGTCGTGTTGTGTTGTGCTGTGTTGTGTCGTGTTGAGTTGTGCTGTGTTGTGTTGTGTTGTGCTGTGTTGTGTTGTGTTCTGTTGTGTTGTGCTGTGTTGTGTTGTGCTGTGTTGTGTTGTGCTGTGTTGTGTCGTGTTGTGTTGTGTTGTGTTGTGCTGTGTTGTGTTGTGCTGTGTTGTGTTGTGCTGTGTTGTGTTGTGCTGTGTTGTGTTGTGCTGTGTTGTGTTGTGCTGTGTTGTGTTGTGCTGTGTTGTGTTGTGCTGTGTTGTGTTGTGCTGTGTTGTGTTGTGCTGTGTTGTGTTGTGCTGTGTTGTGTCGTGTTGTGTTGTGTTGTGTTGTGCTGTGTTGTGTTGTGCTGTGTTGTGTTGTGTTGTGTTGTGCTGTGTTGTGTTGTGTTCTGTTGTGTTGTGTTGTGTCGTGTTGTGTTGTGTTGTGCTGTGTTGTGTTGTGCTGTGTTGTGTCGTGTTGTGTTGTGCTGTGTTGTGTTGTGCTGTGTTGTGTCGTGTTGTGTTGTGCTGTGTTGTGTTGTGTTCTGTTGTGTTGTGTTGTGCTGTGTTGTGTTGTGCTGTGTTGTGTTGTGTTGTGTTGTGCTGTGTTGTGTTGTGCTGTGTTGTGTCGTGTTGTGTTGTGCTGTGTTGTGTTGTGCTGTGTTGTGTTGTGTTGTGTCGTGTTGTGTTGTGTTGTGCTGTGTTGTGTCGTGTTGTGTTGTGCTGTGTTGTGTTGTGCTGTGTTGTGTTGTGTTGTGTTGTGCTGTGTTGTGTTGTGTTCTGTTGTGTTGTGTTGTGCTGTGTCGTGTTGTGCTGTGTTGTGCTGTGTCGTGTTGTGTTGTGTTCTGCTGTGTTGTGTTGTGTTCTGTTGTGTTGTGTTCTGTTGTGTTGTGTTGTGTCGTGTTGTGTTGTGTTGTGCTGTGTCGTGTTGTGTTGTGTTGTGCTGTGTCGTGTTGTGTTGTGCTGTGTTGTGTTGTGTTGTGCTGTGTTGTGTTGTGTTCTGTTGTGTTGTGTTCTGTTGTGTTGTGTTGTGCTGTGTTGTGCTGTGTTGTGCTGTGTCGTGTTGTGCTGTGTCGTGTTGTGTTGTGTTGTGCTGTGTTGTGTTGTGCTGTGTTGTGTTGTGTTGTGTTGTGTTGTGCTGTGTTGTGTTGTGCTGTGTTGTGTTGTGCTGTGTTGTGTTGTGCTGTGTTGTGTTGTGCTGTGTTGTGTTGTGCTGTGTTGTGTTGTGTTGTGCTGTGTCGTGTTGTGCTGTGTCGTGTTGTGTTGTGTTGTGCTGTGTTGTGTTGTGCTGTGTTGTGCTGTGTTGTGTTGTGCTGTGTTGTGTCGTGTTGTGTTGTGCTGTGTTGTGTTGTGCTGTGTTGTGTTGTGTTGTGTTGTGCTGTGTTGTGTTGTGTTCTGTTGTGTTGTGTTGTGCTGTGTTGTGTTGTGTTGTGCTGTGTTGTGTTGTGCTGTGTTGTGTCGTGTTGTGTTGTGCTGTGTTGTGTTGTGCTGTGTTGTGTCGTGTTGTGTTGTGCTGTGTTGTGCTGTATTATGCTGTGCTGTGTTGTGTTGCGCAGTGCTGTGCTGTGTTGTGTTGTGTTCTGCTGTGTTGTGTTGTGCTGTGTTGTGTCGTGTTGTGTTGTGCTGTGTTGTGTTGTGCTGTGTTGTGTCGTGTTGTGTTGTGCTGTGTTGTGCTGTATTATGCTGTGCTGTGTTGTGTTGCGCAGTGCTGTGCTGTGTTGTGTTGTGTTCTGCTGTGTTGTGTTGTGCTGTGTTGTGTCGTGTTGTGTTGTGCTGTGTTGTGTTGTGTTGTGTTGTGTCGTGTTGTGTTGTGCTGTGTTGTGTTGTGTTCTGCTGTGTTGTGTTGTGCTGTGTTGTGTCGTGTTGTGTTGTGCTGTGTTGTGTTGTGTTGTGCTGTGTTGTGTTGTGCTGTGTTGTGTCGTGTTGTGTTGTGTTGTGTTGTGTTGTGTTCTGCTGTGTTGTGTTGTGTTCTGCTGTGTTGTGCTGTGTTCTGCTGTGTTGTGTTGTGTTCTGCTGTGTTGTGTTGTGTTGTGTTGTGCTGTGTTGTGTCGTGTTGTGTTGTGTTGTGCTGTGTTGTGTCGTGTTGTGTTGTGCTGTGTTGTGTTGTGTTGTGTTGTGTTGTGCTGTGTTGTGTTGTGTTGTGTTGTGCTGTGTTGTGTTGTGTTGTGTTGTGCTGTGTTGTGTTGTGTTGTGTTGTGTTGTGCTGTGCTGTGTTGTGTTGTGTTGTGCTGTGTTGTGTCGTGTTGTGTTGTGCTGTGTTGTGTTGTGTTGTGCTGTGTTGTGTTGTGTTGTGCTGTGTTGTGCTGTGTTGTGCTGTGTTGTGCTGTGTTGTGTTGTGTTGTGCTGTGTTGTGCTGTGTTGTGCTGTGTTGTGCTGTGTTGTGCTGTGTTGTGTCGTGTTGTGTTGTGCTGTGTCGTGTTGTGTTGTGCTGTGTTGTGTTGTGTTGTGCTGTGTTGTGTTGTGTTCTGCTGTGTTGTGCTGTGTTCTGCTGTGTTGTGTTGTGTTGTGCTGTGTTGTGTTGTGTTGTGCTGTGTTGTGCTGTGTTGTGCTGTGTTGTGCTGTGTTGTGTTGTGTTGTGCTGTGTTGTGCTGTGTTGTGCTGTGTTGTGCTGTGTTGTGCTGTGTTGTGTCGTGTTGTGTTGTGCTGTGTTGTGTTGTGTTCTGCTGTGTTGTGTTGTGCTGTGTTGTGTCGTGTTGTGTTGTGCTGTGTTGTGCTGTGTTGTGTTGTGTTGTGCTGTGTTGTGTTGTGTTCTGCTGTGTTGTGTTGTGCTGTGTTGTGTCGTGTTGTGTTCTGCTGTGTTGTGTTGTGCTGTGTTGTGCTGTGTTCTGCTGTGTTGTGTTGTGCTGTGTTGTGTCGTGTTGTGTTGTGCTGTGTTGTGTCGTGTTGAGTTGTGCTGTGTTGTGTTGTGTTGTGCTGTATTATGCTGTGCTGTGTTGTGTTGTGCTGTGTTGTGCTGTGTTGTGTTGTGTTGTGCTGTGTTGTGTTGTGTTGTGCTGTGTTGTGTTGTGCTGTGTTGTGTCGTGTTGTGTTGTGCTGTGTTGTGCTGTGTTGTGTTGTGTTGTGCTGTGTTGTGCTGTGTTGTGTTGTGTTGTGCTGTGCTGTGTTGTGTTGTGTTGTGCTGTGTTGTGCTGTGTTGTGTTGTGTTGTGTTGTGCTGTGTTGTGTTCTGCTGTGTTGTGTTGTGCTGTGTTGTGTCGTGTTGTGTTCTGCTGTGTTGTGTTGTGCTGTGTTGTGTCGTGTTGTGTTGTGTCGTGTTGTGTTGTGCTGCGTTGTGTTGTGCTGTGTTGTGTCGTGTTGTGCTGTGTTGTGTCGTGTTATGCTGTGTTGTGTTCTGCTGTGTTGTGTTGTGTTGTGTTCTGCTGTGTTGTGTTGTGCTGTGTTGTGTCGTGTTGTGTTGTGCTGTGTTGTGTCGTGTTGAGTTGTGCTGTGTTGTGTTGTGTTGTGCTGTATTATGCTGTGCTGTGTTGTGTTGTGCTGTGTTGTGCTGTGTTGTGTTGTGTTGTGTTGTGTTGTGTTGTGCTGTATTATGCTGTGCTGTGTTGTGTTGTGCTGTGTTGTGTTGTGTTGTGCTGTGTTGTGTTGTGTTGTGTTGTGTTGTGCTGTGCTGTGTTGTGTTGTGTTGTGCTGTGTTGTGTCGTGTTGTGCTGTGTTGTGTTGTGTTGTGCTGTGTTGTGTTGTGTTGTGTTGTGTTGTGTTGTGCTGTATTATGCTGTGCTGTGTTGTGTTGTGTTGTGCTGTGTTGTGTTGTGCTATGTTGTGTTCTGCTGTGTTGTGTTGTGTTGTGTTGTGTTGTGTTGTGCTGTGTTGTGCTGTGTTGTGTTGTGTTGTGTTGTGCTGTGTTGTGTTCTGCTGTGTTGTGTTGTGCTGTGTTGTGTCGTGTTGTGTTCTGCTGTGTTGTGTTGTGCTGTGTTGTGTCGTGTTGTGTTGTGTCGTGTTGTGTTGTGCTGCGTTGTGTTGTGCTGTGTTGTGTCGTGTTGTGTTGTGTCGTGTTGTGTTGTGTCGTGTTGTGCTGTGTTGTGTCGTGTTGTGTTGTGTCGTGTTGTGTTGTGTCGTGTTGTGC
Source organism: Hemitrygon akajei (assembly GCF_048418815.1). Lineage (NCBI taxonomy): Eukaryota > Metazoa > Chordata > Chondrichthyes > Myliobatiformes > Dasyatidae > Hemitrygon > Hemitrygon akajei. The sequence goes on from NC_133154.1 coordinate 2,372,732, forward strand.
TGTGTTGTGTTGTGCTGTGTTGTGTTGTGTTGTGTCGTGTTGTGTTGTGTTGTGCTGTGTCGTGTTGTGCTGTGTTGTGTTGTGCTGTGTCGTGTTGTGCTGTGTTGTGTCGTGTTGTGTTGTGTCGTGTTGTGTTGTGTCGTGTTGTGCTGTGTTGTGTTGTGTTGTGTTGTGCTGTGTTGTGTTGTGTTGTGTTGTGCTGTGTTGTGTTGTGTTGTGTCGTGTTGTGTTGTGTTGTGTTGTGTTGTGTCGTGTTGTGTTGTGCTGTGTTGTGTTGTGTTGTGTTGTGTTGTGCTGTGTTGTGTTGTGCTGTGTTGTGTTGTGTCGTGTTGTGTCGTGTTGTGTTGTGTCGTGTTGTGTTGTGCTGTGTTGTGTTGTGTTGTGTTGTGTTGTGCTGTGTTGTGTCGTGTTGTGTCGTGTTGTGCTGTGTTGTGTTGTGTCGTGTTGTGTCGTGTTGTGTTGTGTTGTGTTGTGCTGTGTTGTGTTGTGCTGTGTTGTGTTGTGTCGTGTTGTGTCGTGTTGTGCTGTGTTGTGTTGTGTTGTGTTGTGTTGTGCTGTGTCGTGTTGTGCTGTGTTGTGTTGTGCTGTGTTGTGTTGTGTTCTGTTGTGTCGTGTTGTGCTGTGTTGTGTTGTGTTGTGTTGTGTTGTGCTGTGTCGTGTTGTGTTGTGTTGTGTTGTGTTGTGTCGTGTTGTGCTGTGTTGTGTTGTGTTGTGTTGTGTTGTGTTGTGTCGTGTTGTGCTGTGTTGTGTTGTGCTGTGTTGTGTTGTGTTCTGTTGTGTCGTGTTGTGCTGTGTTGTGTTGTGTTGTGTTGTGTTGTGCTGTGTCGTGTTGTGCAGTGTTGTGTTGTGCTGTGTCGTGTTGTGCTGTGTTGTGTTGTGTTGTGCTGTGTCGTGTTGTGCAGTGTTGTGTTGTGCTGTGTCGTGTTGTGCTGTGTTGTGTTGTGTTGTGCTGTGTCGTGTTGTGCTGTGTTGTGTTGTGTTGTGTTGTGTCGTGTTATGCTGTGTTGTGTTGTGCTGTGTTGTGTTGTGCTGTGTTGTGTTGTGTTGTGTCGTGTTGTGCTGTGTTGTGTTGTGTTGTGCTGTGTCGTGTTGTGCTGTGTTGTGTTGTGTTGTGTCGTGTTGTGCTGTGTTGTGTTGTGTTGTGCTGTGTTGTGTTGTGCTGTGTCGTGTTGTGCTGTGTTGTGTTGTGTTGTGTCGTGTTGTGCTGTGTTGTGTTGTGTTGTGCTGTGTCGTGTTGTGCTGTGTTGTGTTGTGTTGTGCTGTGTCGTGTTGTGTTGTGTTGTGTTGTGTTGTGCTGTGTTGTGTTGTGTTGTGTCGTGTTGTGTTGTGTTGTGCTGTGTCGTGTTGTGCTGTGTTGTGTTGTGCTGTGTCGTGTTGTGCTGTGTTGTGTTGTGTTGTGCTGTGTCGTGTTGTGCTGTGTTGTGTCGTGTTGTGTTGTGTTGTGCTGTGTTGTGTTGTGTTGTGTTGTGTCGTGTTGTGTTGTGCTGTGTTGTGTTGTGTTGTGTTGTGTTGTGCTGTGTTGTGTTGTGTTGTGTCGTGTTGTGTTGTGTTGTGCTGTGTCGTGTTGTGCTGTGTTGTGTTGTGTTGTGTCGTGTTGTGTTGTGTCGTGTTGTGTTGTGTTGTGTTGTGTTGTGTTGTGTTGTGTTGTGCTGTGTTGTGTTGTGCTGTGTTGTGTTGTGTTGTGTCGTGTTGTGTTGTGTTGTGCTGTGTTGTGTTGTGTCGTGTTGTGCTGTGTTGTGTTGTGTTGTGCTGTGTTGTGTTGTGCTGTGTTGTGTTGTGTTGTGTCGTGTTGTGTTGTGTTGTGCTGTGTCGTGTTGTGCTGTGTTGTGTTGTGTTGTGTTGTGTCGTGTTATGCTGTGTTGTGTTGTGCTGTGTCGTGTTGTGCTGTGTTGTGTCGTGTTCTGTTGTGCTGTGTTGTGTCGTGTTGTGTTCCGTGGTATTGTGCTGTGTTGTGTTGTGTCGTGTTGTGTTGTGCTGTATTATGCTGTGCTGTGTTGTGTTGCGCAGTGCTGTGCTGTGTTGTGTTGTGTTCTGCTGTGTTGTGTTGTGTTGTGTCGTGTTGTGTTGTGTTGTGTTGTGTTGTGTTGTGTTGTGTTGTGCTGTGTTGTGTCGTGTTGTGCTGTGTTGTGTTGTGCTGTGTTGTGTCGTGTTGTGTTGTGCTGTGTTGTGTCGTGTTGTGTTGTGTTGTGTTGTGCTGTGTTGTGCTGTGTTGTGTCGTGTTGTGCTGTGTTGTGTTGTGCTGTGTTGTGTCGTGTTGTGCTGTGTTGTGTTGTGCTGTGTTGTGCTGTGTTGTGTCGTGTTGTGTCGTGTTGTGCTGTGTTGTGTTGTGCTGTGTTGTGTCGTGTTGTGTCGTGTTGTGTCGTGTTGTGTTGTGCTGTGTTGTGCTGTGTTGTGTTGTGTTGTGCTGTGTTGTGTTGTGTTGTGCTGTGTTGTGTCGTGTTGTGCTGTGTTGTGTTGTGCTGTGTTGTGTCGTGTTGTGCTGTGTTGTGTTGTGCTGTGTTGTGCTGTGTTGTGTCGTGTTGTGTCGTGTTGTGTTGTGCTGTGTTGTGCTGTGTTGTGTCGTGTTGTGCTGTGTTGTGTTGTGCTGTGTTGTGTCGTGTTGTGCTGTGTTGTGTTGTGCTGTGCTGTGTTGTGTTGTGTTCTGCTGTGTTGTGTTGTGTTGTGTCGTGTTGTGTTGTGTTGTGTTGTGTTGTGTTGTGTTGTGTTGTGCTGTGTTGTGTCGTGTTGTGCTGTGTTGTGTTGTGTTGTGTTGTGTTGTGTTGTGTTGTGTTGTGTTGTGTTGTGCTGTGTCGTGTTGTGCTGTGTTGTGTTGTGCTGTGTTGTGTCGTGTTGTGTTCTGCTGTGTTGTGTTGTGTTGTGTCGTGTTGTGTTGTGTCGTGTTGTGTTGTGCTGTGTTGTGCTGTGTTGTGTTGTGCTGTGTTGTGTCGTGTTGTGTTGTGCTGTGTTGTGTTGTGCTGTGTTGTGTTGTGTCGTGTTGTGTTGTGTCGTGTTGTGTTGTGCTGTGTTGTGCTGTGTTGTGTTGTGTTGTGTTGTGTCGTGTTGTGTTCTGCTGTGTTGTGTTGTGTTGTGTTGTGTTGTGTCGTGTTGTGTTGTGTCGTGTTGTGTTGTGCTGTGTTGTGCTGTGTTGTGTTGTGCTGTGTTGTGTCGTGTTGTGTTCTGCTGTGTTGTGTTGCGCAGTGCTGTGCTGTGTTGTGTTGTGTTCTGCTGTGTTGTGTTGTGTTGTGTCGTGTTGTGTTGTGTTGTGTTGTGTTGTGCTGTGTTGTGTCGTGTTGTGTTGTGTTGTGTTGTGTTGTGTTGTGCTGTGTTGTGTTGTGTTGTGTTGTGTTGTGTCGTGTTGTGTTGTGTCGTGTTGTGTTGTGCTGTGTTGTGTTGTGCTGTGTTGTGTCGTGTTGTGTTCTGCTGTGTTGTGTTGCGCAGTGCTGTGCTGTGTTGTGTTGTGTTCTGCTGTGTTGTGTTGTGTTGTGTCGTGTTGTGTTGTGTCGTGTTGTGTTGTGCTGTGTTGTGCTGTGTTGTGTTGTGCTGTGTCGTGTTGTGTTGTGTTGTGTTGTGTTGTGCTGCGTTGTGTTGTGTCGTGTTGTGTTGTGTCGTGTTGTGTTGTGCTGTGTTGTGCTGTGTTGTGTTGTGTTGTGTTGTGTCGTGTTGTGTTCTGCTGTGTTGTGTTGTGTTGTGTTGTGTTGTGTCGTGTTGTGTTGTGTCGTGTTGTGTTGTGCTGTGTTGTGCTGTGTTGTGTTGTGCTGTGTTGTGTCGTGTTGTGTTCTGCTGTGTTGTGTTGCGCAGTGCTGTGCTGTGTTGTGTTGTGTTCTGCTGTGTTGTGTTGTGTTGTGCTGTGTTGTGTCGTGTTGTGTTGTGTTGTGTTGTGTCGTGTTGTGTTGTGCTGTGTTGTGTTGCGCAGTGCTGTGCTGTGTTGTGTTGTGTTCTGCTGTGTTGTGTTGTGTTGTGCTGTGCTGTGTTGTGCTGTGTTGTGTTGTGTTGTGTTGTGTTGTGTTGTGTTGTGTTGTGCTGTGTCGTGTTGTGCTGTGTTGTGTTGTGCTGTGTTGTGTCGTGTTGTGTTCTGCTGTGTTGTGTTGTGTTGTGTCGTGTTGTGTTGTGTCGTGTTGTGTTGTGCTGTGTTGTGCTGTGTTGTGTTGTGTTGTGTTGTGTCGTGTTGTGTTGTGTTGTGTTGTGCTGTGTTGTGTTGTGTCGTGTTGTGTTCTGCTGTGTTGTGTTGTGCTGTGTTGTGTCGTGTTGTGTTGTGCTGTGTTGTGTCGTGTTGTGTTCCGTGGTATTGTGCTGTGTTGTGTTGTGTCGTGTTGTGTTGTGCTGTATTATGCTGTGCTGTGTTGTGTTGCGCAGTGCTGTGCTGTGTTGTGTTGTGTTCTGCTGTGTTGTGTTGTGCTGTGTTGTGTCGTGTTGTGTTGTGCTGTGTTGTGTCGTGTTGTGTTGTGTCGTGTTGTGTTCTGCTGTGTTGTGTTGTGCTGTGCTGTGTTGTGTCGTGTTGTGTTGTGCTGTGTTGTGTTGTGCTGTGTTGTGTCGTGTTGTGTTCTGCTGTGTTGTGTTGTGCTGTGTTGTGTCGTGTTGTGTTCCGTGGTATTGTGCTGTGTTGTGTTGTGCTGTGTTGTGTTGTGCTGTGTTGTGTCGTGTTGTGTTCTGCTGTGTTGTGTTGTGTTGTGTTGTGTCGTGTTGTGTTGTGCTGTATTATGCTGTGCTGTGTTGTGTTGCGCAGTGCTGTGCTGTGTTGTGTTGTGTTGTGTTGTGTTGTGTTGTGTTGTGCTGTGTTGTGTCGTGTTGTTTTGTGCTGTGTTGTGTCGTGTTCTGTTCCGTGGTATTGTGCTGTGTTGTGTTGTGTCATGTTGTGTTGTGCTGTATTATGCTGTGCTGTGTTGTGTTGCGCAGTGCTGTGCTGTGTTGTGTTGTGTTCTGCTGTGTTGTGTCGTGTTGTGTTGTGCTGTGTTTTGTTGTGCTGTGTTGTGCTGTGTTGTGTCGTGTTGAGTTGTGTTGTGTTGTGTTGTGCTGTGTTGTGTTGTGCTGTGTTGTGTCGTGTTGAGTTGTGCTGTGTTGTGTCGTGTTGTGTTGTGTTGTGTTCTGCTGTGTTGTGTTGTGTTGTGCTGTGTTGTGTTCTGCTGTGTTGTGTTGTGTTGTGCTGTGTTGTGTCGTGTTGTGTTGTGTTCTGCTGTGTTGTGCTGTGTTGTGTCGTGTTGTGTTGTGTTGTGTTCTGCTGTGTTGTGTTGTGTTGTGCTGTGTTGTGTTCTGCTGTGTTGTGTTGTGCTGTGTTGTGTCGTGTTGTGTTGTGTTCTGCTGTGTTGTGCTGTGTTGTGCTGTGTTGTGTTGTGTTGTGCTGTGCTGTGCTGTGTTGTGCTGTGTTGTGTTGTGTTGTGCTATGTTGTGCTGTGCTGTGTTGTGCAGTACTGTGTTGTTCTGTGCTGTGTTGTGTTGTGCTGTGTTGTGCTGTGCTGTGTTGTGCTGTGCTGTGTTGTGCAGTACTGTGTTGTTCTGTGCTGTGTTGTGTTGTGCTGTGTTGTGCTCTGCTGTGTTGTGCTGTGTTGTGCTGTGTTCTGCTGTGCTGTGTTCTGCTGTGTTGTGTTGTGCTGTGTTGTGTCGTGTTGTGTTGTGTTCTGCTGTGTTGTGTTGTGTTGTACTGTGTTGTGTTGTGTTGTGCTATGTTGTGCTGTGCTGTGTTGTGCAGTACTGTGTTGTTCTGTGCTGTGTTGTGTTGTGCTGTGTTGTGCTCTGCTGTGTTGTGCTGTGTTGTGTTATGCTGTGTTGTGTTGTGCTGTGTTGTGTTATGCTGTGTTGTGTTATGCTGTGTTGTGTTGTGTTGTGTTGTGCTGTGCTGTTCAGTGCGGTGTTGTGCTCTGCTTTGTTGTGCTGTGCCGTGTTGTGTTGTGTTCTGGTGCATTCATTTTACCCCCGATCTTCACAATCCTTCCAGACTGCCTCAGGTTTTGCTGCATTCATTTTACCCCCTATCTTCACAAGCCTTCCAGACTGCCTGAGGTTTTGCTGCATTCATTTTACCCCCATCTTCAAAAGCCTTCCAGACTGCCTCAGGTTTTCCTGCATTCATTTTACCCCCTCCCTTCACAATCCTTCCAGACTGCCTCGGGTTTTGCTGCATTCATTTTACCCCCTCCCTTCACAAGCCTTCCAGACTGCCACAGGTTTTGCTGCATTCATTTTACCCCCTATCTTCACAAGCCTTCCAGACTGCCTCAGGTTTTGCTGCATTCATTTTACCCCCTATCTTCAAAAGCCTTCCAGACTGCCTCAGATTTTGCTGCATTCATTTTACCCTCTCCCTTCACAAGCCTTCCAGACTGCCTCAGGTTTTGCTGCAATCATTTTACCCCCTATCTTCACAAGCCTTCCAGACTGCCTCAGGTTTTGTTGCATTCATTTTACCCCCTATCTTCAAAAGCCTTCCAGACTGCCTCAGATTTTGCTGCATTCATTTTACCCTCTCCCTTCACAAGCCTTCCAGACTGCCTCAGGTTTTGCTGCAATCATTTTACCCCCTATCTTCACAAGCCTTCCAGACTGCCTCAGGTTTTGTTGCATTCATTTTACCCCCTATCTTCAAAAGCCTTCCAGACTGCCTGAGGTTTTGCTGCAATCATTTTACCCCTTCCCTTCACAAGCCTTCCAGACTGCCTCAGGTTTTGCTGTATTCATTTTACCCCCTATCTTCGAAAGCCTTCCAGACTGTCTCGGGTTTTGCTGCATTCATTTTACCCCCATCTTCAAAAGCCTTCCAGACTGCCTCGGGTTTTGCTGCATTCATTATACCCCCTATCTTCAAAAGCCTTCCATTCTCTCGGGTTTTTCTGCATTCATTTTACCCCCTATCTTCACAACCCTTCCAGTCTGCCACAGGTTCTGCTGCATTCATTTTACCCCCGATCTTCACAAGCCTTCCAGACTGCCTCAGGTTTTGCTGCATTCATTTTACCCCCTATCTTCACAAGCCTTCCAGACTGCCTGAGGTTTTGCTGCTTTCATTTTACCCTCTCCCTTCAAAAACCTTCCAGACTGCCTCAGGTTTTCCTGCATTCATTTTACCCCCTCCCTTAACAATCCTTCCAGACTGCCTCGGGTTTTGCTGCATTCATTTTACCCCCTCCCTTCACAAGCCTTCCAGACTGCCTCAGGTTTTGCTGCATTCATTTTACCCCCTATCTTCACAAGCCTTCCAGACTGCCTCAGGTTTTGTTGCATTCATTTTACCCCCTATCTTCAAAAGCCTTCCAGACTGCCTCAGGTTTTGTTGCATTCATTTTACCCCCTATCTTCAAAAGCCTTCCAGACTGCCTCAGGTTTTGTTGCATTCATTTTCCCCCTTATCTTCAAAAGCCTTCCAGACTGCCTCAGGTTTTGTTGCATTCATTTTACCCCCTCCCTTCACAAGCCTTCCAGACTGCCTCAGGTTTTGCTGCAATCATTTTACCCCCATCTTCAAAAGCCTTCCAGACTGCCTCAGGTTTTGTTGCAATCATTTTACCCCCTCCCTTCACAAGCCTTCCAGACTGCCTCAGGTTTTGCTGTATTCATTTTACCCCCTATCTTCGAAAGCCTTCCAGACTGTCTCGGGTTTTGCTGCATTCATTTTACCCCCATCTTCAAAAGCCTTCCAGACTGCCTCGGGTTTTGCTGCATTCATTATACCCCCTATCTTCAAAAGCCTTCCATTCTCTCGGGTTTTTCTGCATTCATTTTCCCCCTATCTTCACAACCCTTCCAGTCTGCCACAGGTTCTGCTGCATTCATTTTATCCCCGATCTTCACAAGCCTTCCAGACTGCCTCAGGTTTTGCTGCATTCATTTTACCCCCTATCTTCACAAGCCTTCCAGACTGTCTCGGGTTTTGCTGCATTCATTTTACCCCGTATCTTCACAAGCCTTCCAGACTGTCTCGGGTTTTGCTGCATTCATTTTACCCCCTATCTTCAAAAGCCTTCCAGACTGCCTCAGGTTTTGCTGCATTCATTTTACCCCCTATCTTCACAAGCCTTCCAGACTGCCTCAGGTTTTGTTGCATTCATTTTACCCCCTATCTTCACAAGCCTTCCAGACTGCCTCAGGTTTTGCTGCATTCATTTTACCCCCTATCTTCAAAAGCCTTCCAGACTGCCTCAGGTTTTGTTGCATTCATTTTACCCCCTATCTTCAAAAGCCTTCCAGACTGCCTCAGGTTTTGCTGCATTCATTTTACCCCCTCCCTTCACAAGCCTTCCAGACTGCCTGAGGTTTTGCTGCAATCATTTTACCCCCATCTTCAAAAGCCTTCCAGACTGCCTCAGGTTTTGTTGCAATCATTTTACCCCCTCCCTTCACAAGCCTTCCAGACTGCCTCAGGTTTTGCTGTATTCATTTTACCCCCTATCTTCGAAAGCCTTCCAGACTGTCTCGGGTTTTCCTGCATTCATTTTACCCCCTCCCTTAACAATCCTTCCAGACTGCCTCGGGTTTTGCTGCATTCATTTTACCCCCTCCCTTCACAAGCCTTCCAGACTGCCTCAGGTTTTGCTGCATTCATTTTACCCCCTATCTTCACAAGCCTTCCAGACTGCCTCAGGTTTTGTTGCATTCATTTTACCCCCTATCTTCAAAAGCCTTCCAGACTGCCTCAGGTTTTGTTGCATTCATTTTACCCCCTATCTTCAAAAGCCTTCCAGACTGCCTCAGGTTTTGTTGCATTCATTTTCCCCCTTATCTTCAAAAGCCTTCCAGACTGCCTCAGGTTTTGTTGCATTCATTTTACCCCCTCCCTTCACAAGCCTTCCAGACTGCCTCAGGTTTTGCTGCAATCATTTTACCCCCATCTTCAAAAGCCTTCCAGACTGCCTCAGGTTTTGTTGCAATCATTTTACCCCCTCCCTTCACAAGCCTTCCAGACTGCCTCAGGTTTTGCTGTATTCATTTTACCCCCTATCTTCGAAAGCCTTCCAGACTGTCTCGGGTTTTGCTGCATTCATTTTACCCCCATCTTCAAAAGCCTTCCAGACTGCCTCGGGTTTTGCTGCATTCATTATACCCCCTATCTTCAAAAGCCTTCCATTCTCTCGGGTTTTTCTGCATTCATTTTCCCCCTATCTTCACAACCCTTCCAGTCTGCCACAGGTTCTGCTGCATTCATTTTATCCCCGATCTTCACAAGCCTTCCAGACTGCCTCAGGTTTTGCTGCATTCATTTTACCCCCTATCTTCACAAGCCTTCCAGACTGTCTCGGGTTTTGCTGCATTCATTTTACCCCGTATCTTCACAAGCCTTCCAGACTGTCTCGGGTTTTGCTGCATTCATTTTACCCCCTATCTTCAAAAGCCTTCCAGACTGCCTCAGGTTTTGCTGCATTCATTTTACCCCCTATCTTCACAAGCCTTCCAGACTGCCTCAGGTTTTGTTGCATTCATTTTACCCCCTATCTTCACAAGCCTTCCAGACTGCCTCAGGTTTTGCTGCATTCATTTTACCCCCTATCTTCAAAAGCCTTCCAGACTGCCTCAGGTTTTGTTGCATTCATTTTACCCCCTATCTTCAAAAGCCTTCCAGACTGCCTCAGGTTTTGCTGCAATCATTTTACCCCCTCCCTTCACAAGCCTTCCAGACTGCCTCAGGTTTTGTTGCATTCATTTTACCCCCTCCCTTCACAAGCCTTCCAGACTGCCTGAGGTTTTGCTGCAATCATTTTACCCCCATCTTCAAAAGCCTTCCAGACTGCCTCAGGTTTTGTTGCAATCATTTTACCCCCTCCCTTCACAAGCCTTCCAGACTGCCTCAGGTTTTGCTGTATTCATTTTACCCCCTATCTTCGAAAGCCTTCCAGACTGTCTCGGGTTTTGCTGCATTCATTTTACCCCCATCTTCAAAAGCCTTCCAGACTGCCTCGGGTTTTGCTGCATTCATTATACCCCCTATCTTCAAAAGCCTTCCATTCTCTCGGGTTTTTCTGCATTCATTTTACCCCCTATCTTCACAAGCCTTCCAGACTGCCTCAGGTTTTGCTGCATTCATTTTACCCCCTATCTTCACAAGCCTTCCAGACTGCCTGAGGTTTTGCTGCATTCATTTTACCCCCATCTTCAAAAGCCTTCCAGACTGCCTCAGGTTTTGCTGCATTCATTTTACCCCCTATCTTCAAAAGCCTTCCAGACTGCCTCAGGTTTTGCTGCATTCATTTTACCCCCTATCTTCACAAGCCTTCCAGACTGCCTCAGGTTTTGTTGCATTCATTTTACCCCCTATCTTCAAAAGCCTTCCAGACTGCCTCAGGTTTTGCTGCAATCATTTTACCCCCTCCCTTCACAAGCCTTCCAGACTGCCTCAGGTTTTGTTGCATTCATTTTACCCCCTCCCTTCACAAGCCTTCCAGACTGCCTGAGGTTTTGCTGCAATCATTTTACCCCCTATCTTCACAAGCCTTCCAGACTGCCTTGGGTTTTGCTGTATTCATTTTACCCCCTATCTTCGAAAGCCTTCCAGACTGTCTCGGGTTTTGCTGCATTCATTTTACCCCCATCTTCAAAAGCCTTCCAGACTGCCTCGGGTTTTGCTGCATTCATTATACCCACTATCTTCAAAAGCCTTCCATTCTCTCGGGTTTTTCTGCATTCATTTTACCCCTTATCTTCACAACCCTTCCAGTCTGCCACAGGTTTTGCTGCTTTCATTTTACCCTCTCCCTTCACAAGCCTTCCAGACAACACACAATAGACAATAGGTGCGTAAGTAGTCCATTCGGCCCCTCAAGCCTGCACCGCCATTTTGAGCTCATGGCTGATCAATTCCTATCAATACCCGGTTCCTGCCTTGTCCCCATATCCCTTGATTCCCCTATCCATAAGATACCTATCTAGCTCCTTTTTAAAAGCATGCAGAGAATTGGCCTCCACTGCGTTCCGAGGCAGTGCATTCCAGACCCCCTCAACTCTCTGGGAGAGGAAGTTTTTCCTTAACTCTGTCCTAAATGACCTACCCCTTATTCTCAAACCATGCCCTCTGGTACTGGACTCTCCCAGCATCTGGAACATATTTCCTGCCTCTATCTTGTCCAATCCCTTAATAATCTTATATGTTTCAATCAGATCTCCTCTCAATCTCCTTAATTCCAGCGTGTACAAGCCCAGTCTCTCTAACCTCTCTGCATAAGACAGTCCAGACATCCCAGGAATTAACCTCATGAATCTACGCTGCCCTTCCTCTACAGCCAAGATGTCCTTCCTTAACCCTGGAGACCAAAACTGTACACAATACTCCAGGTGTGGTCTCACCAGGGCCCTGTACAAATGCAAGAGGATTTCCTTGCTCTTGTACTCAATTCCCTTTGTAATAAAGGCCAACATTCCATTAGCCTTCTTCACTGCCTGCTGCACTTGCTCATTCACCTTCAGTGACTGATGAATAAGGACTCCGAGATCTCTTTGTATTTCTCCCTTACCTAACTCTACACCGTTCAGATAATAATCTGCCTTCCTGTTCTTACTCCCAAAGTGGATAACCTCACACTTATTCACATTAAACGTCATCTGCCAAGTATCTGCCCACTCACCCAGCCTATCCAAGTCACCCTGAATTCTCCTAACATCCTCATTACATGTCACACTGCCACCCAGCTTAGTATCATCAGCAAATTTGCTGATGTTATTTTCTATGCCTTCATCCAAATCGTTAACGTAAATGGTAAACAGCTGTTGTCCCAATACCGAGCCGTGTGGCACCCCACTAGTCACCACCTGCCATTCCGAGAAACCCCCATTCACCGCTACCCTTTGCTTTCTATCTGCCAACCAGTTTTCTATCCATGTCAATGCCTTCCCCCCAATGCCCTGAGCTTATATTTTACCCACCAATATTCTATGTGGGACCTTATCAAATGTCTTCTGAAAATCGAGGTACACTACATCCACTGGATCTCCCTTGTCTAACTTCCTGGTTACATCCTCAAAAAACTCCAACAGATTAGTCAAGCATGATTTACCCTTGGTAAATCCATGCTGGCTCAGCCCAATCCTATCACTGCTATCTAGATATGCCACTATTTCATCCTTAATAATGGACTCTAGCATCGTTCCCACCACCGATGTCAGGCTGACAGGTCGATAGCTCTCTGTTTTCTCCCTCCCTCCTTTCTTAAAAAGTGGGATAACATTAGCCATTCTCCAATCCTCAGGAACTGATCCTGAATCTAAGGAACATTGGAAAATGATAAACAATGCATCCGCAATTTCCAGGGCCACCTCCTTTAGTACCCTAGGGTGCAGGCCATCTGGACCTGGGGATTTGTCAGCCATCAGTCCCATCAGTCTTCTCATCACCGTTTCCTTCCGAATGTCAATCTGTTTCATTTCCTCTGTTACCCTATGTCCTTGGCCCATCCATACATCTGGGAGATTGCTTGTGTCTTCCTTAGTGAAAACAGATCTAAAGTACTCATTAAATTCTTCTGCCGTTTCTCTGTTTCCCATAACAATTTCACCCAATTCATTCTTCAAGTGCCCAACATTGTTCTTAACTATCTTCTTTCTCTTCACATACCTAAAAAAGCTTTTGCTATCTTCCTTTATATTCCTGGCTAGCTTGCGTTCGTACCTCATTTTTTCTCCCCGTATTGTCTTTTTAGTTAAGTTTTGTTGTTCCTTAAAAACTTCCCAATCATCTGTCCTCCCACTCACCTTAGCTCTGTCATATTTCCTTTTTTTTAATTGTATGCAATCTCTGACTTCCTTTGTCAACCACTGTGGCCCCTTTACCCCCTTTGAATACTTCCTTCTCTGGGGGGTGAACTGATTTTGCACCTTGTGCATTATTCCCAAGAATACCTGCCATTGCTGTTCCACTGTCTTTTCTGCTAGGCTATCCGTCCAGTCAACTTTGGCCAGCTCCTCCCTCATGGCTCCATAGTTTCCCCTGTTCATCTGCAACACTGACACCTCCGATCTGCCCTTATTCTTCTCAAATTGCAGATAAAAGCTTATCATATTATGATCACTACCTCCTAATGGCTCCTTTACTGCAAGATCACTTATCAAATCCTGTTCATTACATTTTGCTGCATTCATTTTACCCCCTATCTTCACAAGCCTTCCAGACTGCCTCAGGTTTTGCTGCATTCATTTTACCCCCTATCTTCACAAGCCTTCCAGACTGACTCAGGTTTTGCTGCATTCATTTTACCCCCTATCTTCACAAGCCTTCCAGACTGCCTCAGGTTTTGCTGCATTCATTTTACCCCCTATCTTCACAAGCCTTCCAGATTGCCTGAGGTTTTGCTGCATTCATTTTACCCCCTATCTTCACAAGCCTTCCAGACTGCCTCAGGTTTTGCTGCATTCATTTTACCCCCTATCTTCAAAAGCCTTCCAGATTGCCTGAGGTTTTGCTGCATTCATTTTACCCCCTATCTTCACAAGCCTTCCAGACTGCCTCAGGTTTTGCTGCATTCATTTTACCCCTATCTTCAAAAGCCTTCCAGACTGCCTCAGGTTTTGCTGCATTCATTTTACCCTCTCCCTTCACAAGCCTTCCAAGGCCTGCGGCTGTGAAACATCCCCACAGCATGATGCAGCCACCACCATGCTTCACAATAGGGATGGTGTGTATTTGATGCTGTGCATTGTTTGGCTTACACCAAGCACAGCATTGATTCTGATGGGCAAAACACTCAGTGTTGGTTTCATCAGATCATTGAATCTTCTTCCATCTGACTTCAGAGTTTCCTACGTTCCTTCTGGAAATCTCTAGTCAAGTTTTCATGAGAGTTTTTTCCAAAAGGTGGCTTCTCTTTGCCACTCTCCCATAAAGCCGCGACTGGTCAAGCACCCAGTCTCTCCCCTCTCACCCACTGAGGCTTGTATCTCCTCCAGAGGTCTCTTGGTGGCCTCCCTCACTGGTCCCCTTCTTGCATGGTCACTCAGTTTTTGAGGACGGCCTGCTCTACGCAGATTTGCAGCTGTGCCATATTCTTTCCATTTGTTGATGATTGATTTAACTGTCCTCCAAGGGATACTCGGTGACTTGGAAATTTTATTGTGCTTTTTAATAAACTTTTCACAGAACTGCTTGGAGTGTTCTTTTGTCTTCTTGGTGTAGTTTTTGCCAGGATATTGACTCACCAGTAGTTGAACTTTGACTGCACACAGATCTCCAAAACCAGATGTTCATTTAACTAATTATGTGACTTCTAAAACCAATTGGCTGCACCAGTGGTGATTTGGTGTGTCATATTAAAGGGATATTGCATTACTTATGTAATCAATCGTTTTGTGTTTTATATTTGCAGTTGACTTGGATCACTTTGTAGAGATCCATTGTCACTTTGGAAAAAAAAGGTTGGATTGATTTTTGCATAATAAGGGATGTAAGGGTTATGGGGGAAAGGCGGAGGTGAGTCCATAGCCAGATCAGCCATGATCTTACTGAATGGCAGAGTATCCGATGCTGCCCGACCTGCTGAGTTCCTCCAGCGTGTTGTACGTGTTGCTTTGACCACAGCATCTGCAGTGTACTTTGTGCTGCGGAAGGGGTGTGTGAATGAGTGTGCATATGACTGACTGCATGGCTGTGAATGTGAGACAGCGTGTCTGCATGTCAGTGTGTGTGTCGATGTGAGTGTCTTTGTGTTAGTGTGTCTGTGTTTACCCCTCCTCGGCCCATCTTTAAATTGACGCTCTGGAAGATCAGAGAGTGCAGACAGTCACATCTCTCACCAGTAAAGGAAGTGGAACAAACAGCAGAGCTATGAACTTGCCAATTCTTCGTAAGCTAGCCAAGAATAGAAAGGAGGATAGTAAAAGCTTGTTTAGGTATGTGAAAAGGAAAAAATTAGTTAAGACCAAAGTTGGGCCCTTGAAGACAGAAACGGGAGAATTTATTATGGGGTACAAGGAAATGGCAGACGAGTTGAACAGGTACTTTGGATCTGTCTTCATTAGGGAAGACACAAACAATCTCCCAGATGTAATAGTGGCCAGAGGACCTAGGGTAACGGAGGAACTGAAGGAAATTCACATTAGGCAGAAAATGGTGTTGGGTAGACTGATGGGACTGAAATCTGATAAATCCCCAGGACCTGATGGTCTGCATCCCAGGGTACTTAAGGAGGTGGCTCTAGAAATCGTGGACGCATTGGTATCATTTTCCAATGTTCTATAGATTCAGGATCAGTTTCTGAGGATTGGAGGGAAGCTAATGTTATCCTACTTTTTAAGAAAGGAGGGAGAGAGAAAACAGGGAATCATAGACCAGTTAGCCTGACATCAGTGGTGGGGAAGATGCTGGAGTCAATTATATAAAAGATGAAATGGCGGCACATTTGGATAGCAGTAACAGGATCGGTCTGAGTCAGCATGGATTTACGAAGGGGAAATCATGCTTGATTAATCTTCTGGAATTTTTTGAGGATGTAACTATGAAAATGGACAAGGGAGAGCCAGTGGATGTAGTGTACCTGGACTTTCAGAAAGCCTTTGATAAGGTCCCATATAGGAGACTAGTGGGCAAAATTAGAGCTCATGGTATTGGAGATAGGGTACTGACATGGATAGAAAATTGGCTGGCAGACAGGAAACAAAGAATAGGGATTAACGGGCCCCTTTCAGAATGGCAAACAGTGATAAATTGGGTACCGCAAGGCTCTGTTCTGGTACCACAGCTATTTACAATACAGTATACATTAATGATTTAGATGAAGGGATTAAAAGTAACATTAGCAAATTTGCAGATGACACAAAGCTGGGTAGCAGTGTGAAATTTGAGAAGGATGTTAGGAGAATGCAGGGTGACTTGGGCAGGTCGGGTGAGTGGGCAGATGCAGTTTAATGTGGATAAATGTGAGGTTATCCACTTTGGTGGCAAGAACAGGAAGGCAGATTACTATCTGAATGGTGTCAAGATCGGAAAAGGGGAAGTACAACGAGATCTAGGTGTCCTTGTTCATCAGTCACTGAAAGTAAGCATGCAGGTACAGCAGGCAGTGAAGAAAGCTAATGGCATGTTGGCCTTCATAACAAGGGGAGTTGAGTATAGGAGCAAAGAGGTCCTTCTGCAGTTGTACAGGGCCCTGGTGAGACCACACCTGGAGTATTGTGTGCAGTTTTGGTCTTCAAATTTAAGGAAGGACATTCTTGCTATTGAGGGAGTGCAGCGAAGGTTCACGAGGTTAATTCCCGGGATGGCGGGACTGACATATGTTGAAAGATTGGAGCGTCTGGGCTTGTATACACTGGAATTTAGAAGGATGAGAGGGGATGTGATTGAAACATATAAGATTATTAAGGGATTGGACACGCTACAGGCAGGAAACATGTTCCCAATGTTGGGGGAGTCCAGAACCAGAGGCCACAGTTTAAGAATAGGCGGTAGGCCATTTAGAACGGAGTTGAGGAAAAACTTTTTCACCCAGAGAGTTGTGGATCTGTGGAATGCTCTGCCTCAGAAGGCAGTTGAGGCCAAAACTCTGGAAGCTTTCTAGAAAAAGTTAGATAGAGCTCTTAAAGATAGCGGAGTCAAGGGATATGGGGAGAAGGCAGGAACGGGGTACTGATTGTGGATGATCAGCCATGATCATAGTGAATGGCGGTGCTGGCTCGAAGGGCCGAAGGGCCTACTCCTGTACCTATTGTCTATTGTCTATGAGGGAGGAGATGATGGACCCAGAGTGAGAGAGAGAGTCTATGAGGCAGAGATTATGTGAGAGAGTGTGTGAGTGTGTTTATGTGAGAGAAAGTGTCTTGCACTTTGGAGGGTCAAATGTTAGGGGACAAGACACAGTTAATGACGGACCCCTTAGCTATGTTGACCTACAGAGGGCAATCGGAATCTACCTCCACCACATCCTGAGAGTGGTCACACATGTAGACCGGTGCTAAAGAAGACTTGCCTTCATTGCCTCAGTACAAGAGTCCGAAAGTCATGTTGCATCTGTATCGAACATGGTCAGACCACAGTCTGAGTACTGCGCGCCCTTCCGGACGGCTCATTACAGGACGGTGTGGGGGCGGGGCGGGGCGGGGGAGGGGAGGGGAGGGGGGTTCGGAGAGGGTGCAAAAGAGTTTGACCGCGATGCCCTCGGCATTAGAAGCATCGGCTATAAGGAGAGGTCGGGGGGCTGGTGCAATGTGCTTTCAGGCGTGTGTAGCTTCTGCCCGACGAGAGGGGAGAGAAGAGAGAATGTCCGAGGTGGGAGAGGTCTTTGAGTATTCTGGCTGCTTTGCCGAGTAACGGAGAGGAGACTGGTTTCCGTGATGTGCTGAGCTGTGTCCACAACTCTGCGGTTTATGTGCAGAATGCAAAGTATATTGATAAACGTCGTTAAGAGTCAACAGCGACAATACCGATTTTATAGCCTCCAGGGGAAGTCCAAGCATTGTTGTGTGCTTTTCTTAAATTTTCTTTATTTATTAATTAATTTATTTATTTATTGAGATACAGCGTGAAATAGGCCCGAGCCACGCTACTCAGCATCCCCCAATTTAATCCGAGCCTAATCACGGGACAGTTTACAATGACCAATAATCCTACCAACCGGTACGTCTTTGAACTGTGGGCGGAAACCGGAGCGCCCGGAGGAAACCCACGCGGTCACGGCCGGAATTGAATCTGGCTCACTGGTGCTATAAAGCGCTGTGGCAGCCACTACGCTACCGTGCCGCCCTACTTTCTTGGGCGTTAAGATCTACATGGTTCGGTGATGTTGCCTCTGAGGAACTTGAAGCTCTCAACCCTCTGGACCTCAGCAACAATCACACATATAAGAGCGTGCCCCTTCCTTCCTGAAGTCAATGGCCGGCTCTTTTGTTTTGCTGACACTGAAGGAAAGCTTGTTGCCATGACTACACGTCATTTGGCTCTTTATCTCTTCCCTGCAATTGATGTCTCTTTGCTATTTTAGTAAGACGCACTATGATGACATCATCTGCAAACTTGTATGTGGAGTCAGAACAGTATCTGGACATGCGGTAATGAGTGTACAGGGGGTAGAGTAGGGGGTCTGAGCACCAGTAATCAGAATATCGTGGAATTGTTGCTGCCTATTCTTACTGATTATCGGAAGCCGGTGACGAAGTCATGGATCCAGATCCAGAAGGAGGCATTAACTCCCAGAGTCTGAAGTTCGCTGATGAAGTCACTTGCAATAATAATATTGAAAGCAGAGCTTGGGTCAATAAACAACGTAAATATCGCTGCTGTGCCGGTGAGTGTAGGGCCAGAGAGTTGGCGTTCGCTGCAGAGTAGCTTAAAAGGTCAGCACTTTATCGTAGGTTGAATGGCCCCAACTGTGCTGTTACTGTGCTGCGCTCTACAATTTAACCCTCAAGCTCCGGCAACGTGCTGGTGAATCTTCCCTGCACCTCTCCAGCTTAATCCACACTTCCTGTGACGGGGCGACCAGAACTCCACGCAGACCCACCGAGTGCAGTCTCGCCAACGTCTTGTGCAGCTCCTGACCGACAAATGCAAGTGTGCCAAACATCTTCTTCGAAGCTTCTATCCAATTCTAACAGCAAACTGTGAAGGGAGTCAGGATTCTCCACTGATATCGGTCGAAACAAGCTGCAGATGCTGCGATCTGGAACACCGCACAGGGAGGGAGAATAGACCGTCGATGTTCTGGGTCGTGACCCTTCACCTTCACCAGAGCAAGATTCACGACTGTCCGATTTCCATTCCCCTCTCCAGGTGCTGCCCAACAAAGAAATCCTCCAGTGCTTTGCAAGCTACCCCTGAGACGTCAGTGTCCTCCGTCACCATAGCCAACCAACGACCCTCTCCCGACTCAACTCCCACTCTCCATGATAACCTCCTTGAAAAAGGCAGTGGTGTACTTGCCCCCTTAGATGGCCTGATCTCCCCGTATCTGCCTCTGGTTGGTCGTGTTCAGGATGTTCTCCATTGTAATGGAACTGGCTGAGGCCTCACAGACTATTGAGATCATCGGCACTGAAGCCTCCATACCAGGTTCAAATGTAAAAGGCTCTCCACCATAAATTTGTTTAAAAAAAGCTAGTATCTTTAATGACGTCACAAACTCCAAATATAGTTGAGGCGTTAGGGGGCCTTTGTGATTGCATCAATGCGTTTTGCCCTCGATAGATCCTCAGTGGAAGTTTGCTCAAGTGACTGAGTATTGAGTAGGCTGAGTTGGTTGGGTGGAGGGGAGAGGGAGCTGCGATATCTGGGGAACTGTGAATTTGAATGAGTAGTTTGGTCTGTGTTGGTGGAAGTGATTCAAAGGGCTTCAGCGAAAGGGGCAGGAACTGATACTCTGGGGTGAAGGAGGATGAGAAGGCAATGGCCGAACAGAGAGTGCCTGAGAAAATGTGCGGATGGCGAACCCAGGATCTGGATCTCACACTCGGGCGGTGAAACACGTGACGCTTAACACTGAACTCAGCTGTAGTGCAGCACGGGAACACTCGAAAAGGTGCAGACAGTGGAAGAGGTCAGAATCGAACCTGGGTCTCAAGGTTCAAAGTAAATTTATTATCAAAGTACGCATAAGTTGCCATATACTACTTTGCCTCGGTTTTTTGCAGGCATTTACGGGGATAAAAGAAATAAATTAGAATTGCACGTAAAATAATACATGTTTTACTACTCAGGTTAAAGAGAGGCGAGACTGCGCAGGCGCGTGACGTCAGCCAATAGAGCGCGAAAGGTTTTAAAAGAAGGCAGCCGTAGCCAACGGGCAGCGGAGTGAGAGGTAGCAGAGTGATAGGGCTTTGGCTCAACGGGCTTAGGCGGTAACGGGACGAGGCGAGTTGGGAATATGTGTGTGAGGCCAGTTTTCTGTGCTCGGTGTCAGATGTAGGAAGTCCTGGAGTCTCCCAGCATCCTGGACGGCCATATCTGCACCAGGTGTGTCTAGCTGCAGCTCCTGAGGGACCGAGTTATGTAACTGGAGATGCAGCACGATGGACCTTCGCCTAGTCAGGCAGAGCGAGGAGGTGACAGAGAGGAGTTATAGGCAGGTGGTCACACTGGGGCCATGGGAGACAGACAAGTGGGTCACAGTCAGGAGGGTGAAGGGGAAGAGTCAAGTACTAGAGAGTACCCCTGTGGCTTTACCCCTTGACAATAAGTACTCCTGTTTGAGTACTGTTGGGGAGACAGCCTACCTGGAGGAAGCGACAGTGGCCGTGCTTCTGGCACAGAGTCTGGCCCTGTGGCTCAGAAGGGTAGGGAAGGGAAGAGGAAGGAAGTAGTGATAGGGGACTCTATAGTCAGGGGTCAGACAGGCGATTCTGTGGACGCAGGAAAGAAATCCGGATGGTAGTTTGCCTCCCAGATGACAGGGTCCCGGATGTTTTGGATCGCGTCCAAGATATCCTGTGGTGGGAGGGAGAACAGCCAGAGGTCGTGGAACATATTGGTACTAATGACATAGGTAAGAAAAGGGAAGAAGTTCTGAAAAAAAAGACTACAGGGAGTTGGGGGAAGATGAGAAACAGGACCGCAAATGTAGTAATATCGGGATTACTGCCTGTGCCACGCGACAGTGAGTATAGGAATAGGATGACGTGGAGGGTAAATGCGTGGCTAAGGGATTGGAGCAGGGGAGCAGGGATTCAGATTTCTGGATCATTGGGACCTCTTTTGGGTCAGGAGTAACCTGTACAAAAAGGACGGGTTGCACTTGAATCCCAGGGGGACCAATATCCTGGCGGGGAGGTTTGCTACGGCTACTGGGGAGAGTTTAAACTAGAATTGTTGGGGATGATGGGAACCGAACTGAAGAGACTGGGGAAGAGGAGGTTAGCTCACAAATAGAGAAAGCTCGTAGGCAGTGTGAGAGGGAGGATAGGCAGGTGATAGAGAAGGGACGCGCTCAGACCAAAGCCTTGAGATGTGTCTATTTTAATGCAAGGAGTGTTGTGAACAAAGCAGATGAGCTTAGCGCGTGGATCAGTACTTGGAGCTATGATGTGGTGGCCATTACAGAGACTTGGATGGTTCAGGGACAGGAATGGTTACTTCAAGTGCCGGGTTCAGAAAGGACAGGGAGGGAGGCAAAAGAGGTGAGGGCGTGGCACTGTTGATCAGAGATAGTGTTACAGCTGCAGAAAAGGTGGACGCCATGGAGGGATTGTCTACGGAGGCTCTGTGGGTCGAGGTTAGGAACAGGAAGTGGTCAATAACTTTACTGGGTATATTTTATAGGCCGCCTAATAGTAACAGGGATATCGAGGAGCAGATAGGGAAACAGATCCTGGAAAGTTAATAACAGGTTTGTCATGATGGGAGATTTTAATTTCCCAAATATCGATTGGCATCTTCCTAGAGCGAGGGGTTTAGAAGGGGTGGAGTTTGTTAGGTGTGTTCAGGAATGTCTCTTGACACAGTATGTAGATAAGCCTAGAAGAGGAGAGGCTGTACTTGAGTTGGTATTGGGAAATGAACCTGGTCAGGTGTCAGATCTCTCAGTGGGAGAGCATTTTGGAGACTGATCATAATTCTATCTCCTTTACGATAGCATTGGAGAGAGATAAGAACAGACAAGTTAGATAAGTGTTTAATTGGAGTAAAGGGAATTATGAGGCTATCAGGCAGGAAATTGGAGGCTTAAATTGGAAACAGATATTCTCAGGGAAAATTACGGAAGAAATGTGGCAAATACTTGGGGATATTTGTGTAGAGTTCGGTATAGGTACGTTCCAACGAGACAGGGGAGTTATGGTAGGGTATAGGAACCGTGGTGTACAGAGGCTGTAATAAATCTAGTCAAGAAGAAAAGAAAAGCTTACAAAAGGTTCAGAGAGCTCGGCAGTGTTAGAGATCTAGAAGATTATAAGGCCAACAGGAAGGAGCTTAAAAAGGAAATTAGGAGAGCCAGAAGGGGCCATGAGAAGGGCTTGGCAAGCAGAATTAAGGAAAACCCCAAGGCATTCTGCAAGTATGTGAAGTGCAAGAGGATCAGACGTGAATGAATTGGACCTGTCAAGTGTGACAGTGGGAAAGTGTGTATGGAACCGGAGGAAATAGCAGAGGTACTTAAAGAATACTTTGCTTCAGTATTCACTATGGAAAGGGATCTTAGTGATTGTAGTGATGACTTGCAGCAGACTGAAAAGCTTGAGCATGTAGATATTAAGAAAGAGGATTTGCTGGAGCTTTTGGAAAGCATCCAGTTGGATAAGTCGACAGGACTGGACGAAATGTACCCCAGGCTACTGTGGGAGGCAGGAGATTGCTGAGCCTCTGGCGATGATCTTTGAATCATCAATAGGGACTGGATAGGTTCCGGGGGATTGGAGGGTTTTGAATGTCGTTCCTTTATTCAAGAAAGGGAGTAGAGATAGCCCAGGACATTATAGACCGGTGAGTCTTACTTCATTGGTTGGTAAGTTGATGGAGAAGATCCTGAGAGGCAGGAGTTATGAATATTTGCAGAGGTATAATATGATTAGGAGTAGTCAGCATGGCTTTGTCAAGGGCAGGACGTGCCTTACGAGCCTGATTGAATTTTTTGAGGATGTGACTAAATGCATTGATGAAGGAAGAGCAGTAGATATAGTGTATATGGATTTCAGCAAGGCATTTAATAAGGTACCCCATGCAAGGCTTATTGAGAAAATAAGGAGGCATGGGATCCAAGGGGACATTGCTTTGTGGATCCAGAACTGGCTTGCCCACAGAAGGTAAAGAGTGGTTGTAGACGGGTCATATTCTGCATGGAGGTCGGTCACCAGTGGAGTGCCTCAGGGATCTGTTCTGGGACCCTTACTCTTCGTGATTTTTATAAATTTATAAATTTTCATTTTCATTTTATAAATGACCTGGATGAGGAAGTGGAAGGATGGGTTAGTAAGTTTGCTGATGACACAAAGGTTGGAGGTGTTGTGATACTGTGGAGGACTGTCAGTGGTTACAGCAGGACATTGACAGTATGCAAAATTGGGCTGAGAAGTGGCAGATGGAATTCAACCCAGAGAAGTGTAAAATGGTTCATTTTGGTAGGTCAAATATGATGGCAGAATATAGTATTAATGGTAAGACTCTTGGCAGTGTGGAGGATGAGAGAGATCTTCGGGTCCAAGTCCATAGGATGCTCAAAAAAGCTGCGCAGGTTGACTCTGTGGTTAAGAAGGTCTTCATCAATCGTGGAATTGAATTTAGGAGCGGAGAGGTAATGTTGCAGCTATATAGGACCCTGATCAGACCCCACTTGGAGGTCTGGTCGGCTCACTACAGGAAGGATGTGCAGAGGAGATTTACAAGAATGCTGCCTGGATTGGGGAGCATGTCTTATGAGAATAGGTTGAGTGAACTCTATCTTTTCTCCTTGGAGGATGAGAGGTGACCTGATAGAGATGTACAAGATGATGAGAGGCATTGATTGTGTCAGAAGCTTTTTCCCAGGGCTGAAATGGTTGCCACATGAGGACACAGGTTTAAGGTGCTGGAGAGTAGGTACAGAGGAGATGTCAGGGGTAAGTCTTTTACTCAGAGAGTGGTGAGTGCGTGGAATGGGCTGCCAGCAATGGTAGTGGAGGCGGATATGATAGGGTCTTTTTAGAGGCTTTTAGATAGGTATATGGAGCTTAGTAAATTAGAGGGCTATAGGTAAGCCTAGTAATTTCTAAGATAGGGACATGTTCGGCACAACTTTATGGGCCAAAGGGCCGTATTGTGCTGTAGGCTTTCAATGTTGCTATGTTTTTCTATAAACTGAGAAAGACTGAACAAAAGTCCATTGTGCAAAAGCTAGACTGCAGGTAAAAATGATACTCAGAACGTAAGATCATAAACATGGAAACAGAATTAGGCCATTCGGCCCATCAAGTCTGCTCTGACATTCCATAATGGCCGATGTGTTATTCCTCTCAACTCCATTCTCCCACTTTCTCCTCCTAACCTTTGACGCCCTGACTAATCAAGAACCTGTCAACCTCTTCTTTAAATAAAGTACAAAGTTCAAAGTTCATTACATTTATTATCAAAGTATGTATAAATTATACAACCTTGAGATTCATCTGCTTACTGGCAGCCACAAAACACAAACCTGAAAGAACTCAATTAAAACAAAAATGCGCAGAGTGTGAAAAATAACCCAGTGGGCAGAGTGGGGAAAAACACAAATCGTGAAAGTACAGACGAGCAACTGCCTTTGGAATGAAAGTGCATCCATAGACCCAAAGTCCAGAGGAGCTGGAGTAAGTCCATACCCTCAGCCTCAGTTCATTACACACAGGCACAAATATACCTAATAACCTGGCACCCACAGCTATATCTGGCAATGAATTCCATAGATTCACTACCCTGTGGCTGAAGAAATTTCTCCTCAGCTCTGTTCTGAAAGGACATAACATTACTCTGACGCTGTGCCGTCTAGTCCGAGACTTCCCCTCGATAGGAAACATCCTCTCCATATCCATTCTGTCTGAGCCTTTCAATCTTTTATACGTTTTAATATAAAACCCCACAACCCCTCCACCCACTTTTCTAAAATCCAGCAAGCCATCAAACGTCCCTCGTACGTCAACCCTTTTATGCGCGTGAACCTCTTCTGGACCCTCACCTATGTCAACAAATTCTTTTTTTAGGTAGGATTTGTTGGCAAAACTGTTCAAAATATTCCAAGTTTGGTCTGAACGTTAGTCTGTAGGTCATACAATCAGTTCAATACGGTGAGAGAAGTTATCCATGCTAGTTCAGAAGCTGGCTGTAGGGTAATAACTGTTCCTCAACCTGCTGGTGTGGAACCTAAAGTTCTTCTGCCTCCTGCTCGGTGATAGCAGCAAGGAAAAGGCATGGCCTGGATGGTGGGTGCTGTTTTCTTGTGACAGCGCCCCTTGTAAATGGACTCTGTGGTGGGGGTGGGGATGGCTTTGCCTATGATGGACTGATCTGTATTCACCACTTTCCGTAGACTTTGCTGTTGCTGGCCATTGGTATCTTCATACCAGGCCATGGCATAACCAGTCAGGATTCACTGTGCATCCATAGAAGTTTGTCAAGGTTTTTCGTGGCATGCCCAATCTACGCAAACGGCTAAGAAAGTAGAGGCCATCGTGCCTTGTTTCTGATAACACTTACGCTCTGGTCGCAAGACAGATCCTCTGATATGACACACGAGGAACGTTCACCGACTTGCTGAAGGATTTTAGGTGAAGTGACCAAGAAGGTCGAAGGGTTAGGAAAAAACAATACAGAGACAGGACCTTTGACCCAGAGTGTTGTGCCAAGTTAATTAAACTAATAATCGCTTCTGCTTAAACAATGTCCATCTCCCTCCATTCCCTGCACAGTTGTGTGTCTGTTCAACAGCCTCTTAAACACCTCGGCCGTATCTACCTCTGGTAGTATAGGCACCAATTACCATGTGTTAAAATAATTGCCTTATACATCTCCTATTGATATACCGGCTATCACCTTAAATCATGCCCTATGATCTTGGACCTTTACACCCTGGGGAAAGGAAGGTACCAGCTGCCCACTCTGTGCCTGTCCAACCTCTCCTTATAGCTCATATCCTCCAACCCAGGCAGCATCCTGGTGAACCTCTTCTGCACCTCCTCCAATGCCCCCACACCTTGCTGCAGACGGCAGCCAGAACTGCGTACAATACGCGAACTGCGGTCCTAGTTTGTACGAGGGTGAGTGATAAGTTTGTGGCCTAAGGTAGAAGGAGTCAATTTTAGAAAACCTAGCACATTTATTTTTCAACATAGTCCCCTCCTACATTTACACACTTAGTCCAGCGGTCGTGGAGCATAAGGATTTTGGACCTCCAGAAAGTGTCCTCAGCAGGGGTGATTGATAAGTTCGTGGCCTGAGGTGGAAGGGGATGAGTTATTAACTTCAAACTTCCTGTATAATCACTCAAAGAGTTGAACTGCATGTGTATGCAATGAGAGCCGTATAACTCATCTCCTACCTTAGGCCACGAACTTATCAATCGCTGGTCTGTGGACACTTTCTGGAGGTCCAAGATCCGTATGATCAACGACCGCTGGACTAAGTGTGTAAATGTATGCAAGGGGTTTCTTCTTTTATGTAATCAAAGTGGCTTCTTTGTTTGTTAAAAGTGAAAATGCTTCTTTGTTATGCTAACTGGTGAGAGAGTGCTTTCTCTCGCAGCTTGTTTGGGTTATAGTTACTGATAACGAGAATTGAATTCGTTTGTTAACCAATTGGGATAGAGGTTATTCTTTCTTGTGGGTTTGTAAGCTAGTGTTAGGCGGACTGTTGGGGAGACGGTGCGAGGGGGTTAGAGGGAGAAGACGCGATGTTGTAAGCTGGGTGACGGAACGGACCCCGAGCCGGGGGGGGGGGGGGGGGGGTCCGAGGTCCAGGGTTTTCGGCGAGGAGAGGAGACGAGGACAGATTCGTGTGGAGCGTCCGGTCGACCACCGTCGTTGGTGCCAGGCGGCGGGTCGAGGAGGTCGGAGGGGATCGAATGGTGGCAAGAAGACTTCGTTAACTGAGCTCCAACGGGTGTGCACGAAGTGGTTGGACTTCGATAAGTTTGGCGCCTTTTACTTTTCCTTTTCTATTGTATCTCTATTAAGTACATAGCTCCAGTAAGATCTATAAAGTGTAACATTTAATCGCATATGGTGTACCGTCTGTTATTTGGCGGGGCGGGGACATCACACGGCATCTACACAGGCTGAGTACCCAGTTTGGCGGGGCCGAAGGCTGCCCCCCCCCAGACGGAAGCCAGCTGAGCGAGCCTGAGGCTTACCAGGGGGCTACGTGTAGCAGGGGACTGTGTTGAAAAATAAATGCGCTAGTTTTTCTAAAATTGACGCCTTCTCCCTTCGGCCACGAACTTATCAACGCCTCGTACTAGAGTCAGAAAGAAAATATTTTGGATGCTTGACTTCATCGGTTGGAGAGCTGAGTAATTTGCAGCTGTGTAAAACTCTGGTCAGTGTGGGAGGGCGGGTGGAGTAAGTTAAAAGTTCAACACAACATCGTGGGCCGAACGAGTGCACTGATGTATGTCTGCCTCCTGTATGTTGTTCTGCTTATTTTGAGCAACTTGTGGTAATCTCTAGGTCTTGCACAGTCCTGCTGCCTCAGAACAGACCTCGAGGCGCACGTCATCGACAAAGCCGTGGAATCTGTTGCCTTTCCTCGCGCTTCCACAGTCACGCATTTCACCATCAGAGCCACCCTCAGAACCCAGAGTTTCTTCTCCACTCCCTCCCCCACCCCCGCCTCCCCACTTTCCACCTCCTCTCCTTTCTCTCTCTCTCTCTCGCCCACCTCTGCCTCGTCCCTCTCCTTTCACCTCCCCCCACCGCCTCTCTCTCTTCCCCCCGCTCTTGCCGCTTCCCACCACTCTCCCTCTCCCCCCCCCATCTTCCCCTCCCCTTCTTTTCATGCTCTCCCTCTCCATCCTCTCTCTATCCCCATCCCCCACTGGTTTCAGCAATGTGTCGCTGACTCCAGCAGCACGTTCCCCATCACTGCGCCGTGTCTCCTGTCACTGTGGTTTCTTCCTGGAGACGGCAGATAGAACACTCTTTCTGCCGTCTCTCCACAGCCGGTTACACATCGGGAACCCGAGAACAGACATAAGGCTGTAGGGAGAACGCGGGGCCGTGAAAGTTTAAGGACTGACACAAGGCTGTAGGGAGGGAGCGGGCAGCGGAAGTGGTTTGTGGATTGAGGCGGGGGGAGGGGGCAGAGCGGGGCAGTGAAATTAATTTGGGTGCTGAAACAGGTTATGGGGTGAGCGGAGCAGTGAGATTATTTTGGGGACCGACATGGGTCTATGTGATGAGAGCGGTACAGTGAGATTATTTTGGGGACCGACATGGGTCTATGTGATGAGAGCGGTACAGTGAGATTATTGAGGACTGGACGGAGCTGTGGAGTGAGAGCGGGGCAGCAGGATGAGTTTGGGGGGCTAACACAGGGCTGTAGGGAGAGAACGGGTCAATGGGGTTAGTTGGGGCTGATGTGTGGTTGCGGGAAGAAAGAGTGGGATCACATATTTCATTCTCACACAATCTGAAACTTCCCGAAGGCTGGACAATTCATTGAACCTCTGATTAATAGCTGAGCGTTTGCAATGAATCGCCCCCCACTGACACGCGAGGAATGCAAAATCTCTCCATTAATTGTTGACCCGTCACACAATCTCCATTAGTCAGTATCGAGCATTCTGTCCCACGTCTGGCCGTCTCTACCTGCACTTCCCACAGAACCGGGCGCCACAAGCAGAGAGAACGCCACAGTGCTGGGGGGAGGGGGGGGGAGGGGACGGTGGTGGAAGGTTAGGAGATAGGAAGCTCTGCGGGAACATTGAGAGGAGGACATGCGCACCGCAGGGGAGGGGTCAAGGAGGGTGCCAGCTCGGCGGGAAGGGTAAAGAGGGGGGAGGTAGCATCACAGTCGACGGGGGACGGCGAGGAAAGGAGAACGGTGGGAGTGGGAAGGGTAGGGAGAACGGTGTCCAGTGGGACGGGCTGGAGTGGAGGGAGGGGCAGGGAGGGGGGAACTCCCATTTACCAAACCCTCCTGATCGAAATAATCTACCCCAAAACAAAACCGTGAATAGCTGGGAGACTGCTGCAGGATGAAGCCTAGCGATGTAGATCGGGGGAAGTAAAGATGGAGGGAATTCGGGGGGGGGGGGAAGATAGTTAATTTTTGTAGAACGGTGATCCGAAGTGCACCACACAGCAATGGAAGGGGGCAGGGCTGGAGCGATAGTGAGAGACTGAGAAAGAGGAAGTAAGAGGGAGGTGGAGTTAGAAAGCGAGATGGAGAAGGAGAGGGGATGGGCAGAGGGTGAGAAGTGGGAAGGGGAGAGAGAGTTGGAGAGACTGATACCTGGGATAAGGAAAGTGAGAGGGGGACATGAAGACAGAAGGAGGGAGATAGAGAGGGGCTGAGATGAGGAGCAGGGGATGAGGGGAGAGACGGAGAAAAATAGAGAGGGCTCGAGACGGAGGAGAGGAGAGAGAGGCGGATGAGGGAGGAGTGGTGAGAGTGGGAGCAGAGAATGAGAGAGAGAGATGAGGAACGAGTGGGGTATTCTGACTGAGACACAGGTCAGTGTACAAATACCCTCAGAGAGTGACTGGTTACCACCCGCCCCCACACACCCTGAAACCCACCACCACTGAAACCTAATCTCTGACCTATCTCTCGAGTCCTTGCCGATTTCAGGCTTTGGAGGGAGGACAACCGGACATGTTATGAAGATCTGAAAGACTAAACAGCTCTAACTGGCCTCAGGATCTTCCGTAGCTCAGACCACCTGCAGGGACTCTGACTTCTTCAGGTCAAGTGAACAGCATCAACTTTGCACCCACCTCCCGTTCACTTTCAAACCAGTCTGGTCTTTTAGTAGTTGCAGATCGATAGCGATCGCTCCCCCCGTCCCTGCTCTCCCCTATTCTCCCTCCCGCCTCGCTGCCCTCCCTCCCCTACGCTCAATCTCCCTCAGCGCTACTTCCTCCCACCTTCCTCTGCAATTCCTCCTTCCACACCACTCCCCCCACCTCGCGTTCACTACAACCTCTCCGGCCCTCTCTCTTCCCTGCTTCCTCTTCATCCGCTCTCCCTCTCACGCAGCGCACCTTCTTCAGCCCTCCCTCCTCATTTCCCGTCCCTCGACGATTCCTAATCACCACCCCTCCTCTGGCTCACTCTCCCTCCTGCTAGGCCACCCCTCCCACTGTTACGTGCTCTTACTGCCCGTCGTCACTGCTTCGGAGGCGAGGCCAGAGTTAATTATCGCATTGCCGGCGCCCAAGTTTTGCTTCCTGCCTGTGAAATGTTCTGCTCGCACGGAAGCCAGTGATTTACATCAAACCATTTGCTCCGTCTCTGGACTCTCGGGAATCCTCTAGAGCTTGAGAGGACCTTAGTCCCTGGAAATCATGTTACTCCTGGTGATGGTCTGCTTCTGTGTGGGTAAGTTTTCCTTCTTCCCTCGCTCCTTCCCCTCCGCCCCTCCCAAGGCGACTATCCCTCAGTGTGCGGCGCTGTTCCACTCGGGGGTGTGTGTGTGTGTGTGTGTGTGTGTGTGTGTTTGTGTTTGTCTGTGTGTGTTTGTTTATCTGTGTGTGTGTGTGTGTGTTTGTTTATCTGTGTGTGTGTGTGTTTGTTTATCTGTGTGTGTGTGTGTGTTTGTTTATCTGTGTGTGTGTGTGTTTGTGTTTTTCTGTGTGTGTGTGTCTGTGTGTGTGAGTGTGTGTGTTTGTGTTTGTCTGTGTGTGTGTGTGTGTGTCTGTGTGTGTGTGTGTCTGTGTGTGTGTGTGCGTGTGTGTGAGTGTGTGTGTTTGCGTCTGTTTATCTGTGTGTGCGTTTGTGTGTCTGTGTGTGTGTGTGTGTGTCTGTGTGTGTGTGTTTGTTTATCTGTGTGAGTGTGTGTGTTTGTGTTTGTTTATCTGTGTGTGTGTGTGTGTGTCTGTGTGTGTGTGTTTGTTTATCTGTGTGAGTGTGTGTGTTTGTGTTTGTTTATCTGTGTGTGTGTGTGTGTGTGTGTGTGTGTGTGTGTGTGTGTGTGTGAGTGTGTGTGTGTGTGTGTGTGTGTGTGTGTGTGTGTGTCTGTCTGTCTGTCTGTTTGTGCGCGCCTTTGTGTGTACTGTACATGCCACGCACCAGGCCAACTCACGGTCACCCTTACTCCCTCCCTCTTCTCCAGCCCCGCTGCCCCTCGTTGGGTTTAATGTAGAGACCGAGCAGCCGGTGACGTTCTCCCGGGACGATCTGTCACAGTTCGGCTACAGCCTCACCCTCTTCAGGGGTAACCCAAACAACTGGTAGGTGGATTCATCCGGCACAACAGCCCTCACTCCTAAACACAGCACTCATTCGGAAACAACTCCTTGTTCCGATATACCCGGCCCCCTTCGCTCCGACATTCTTCGTCACTCTGACACTCCCTCCTCACTCCACTCAGTCCGACACTATCCCCTCACTCCCCTTCCCTCCGTTTATCCCCCTCATCCTTCACTCATTCTGACTCTATGCCTCGCTCCAACACTCCGCCCTCATTATCCTCTCACTCCACTCGCGCCTTCTCACTCGGACACTCCAGCTTCACTCCGTATATACCCTCATTGCTCCCTCATTTTGACTCTCTCCCTCATTCCAACACTCCATCTCACTATCCGCTCACTCCATTGACACCTCCTCACTGCAGCACTCTACCCTTCCTAATCCCTCTCTCTATTGACGCCTCTTCAGTCTAACACCACCGTCAGTCCGTCACTACCCCTTCACTCTGACAACCTATCCCTCTCCCCCTCATTCCCCTCACTCTTTCTTCACTCTCCCTTCATTCCCCACCCTCCCCCAACTACCCAGGTCTTCTTACTCCCCCTTCAATCCACACACCTGTTACACCGATCTTCTCCCGCCCTCACTCCCCTCACTCCCAACACTGCCCCTCACTCTTCCCTTATTCTGAGACTCTTCCTCACTGCCCCTCACTTCGACACCCCTCTCAACTCTCCTCAATTTCCACTATTCCCCCTTGGTCCCTACATCACTACTCACTCCAACACTCCTTTCACTCACCCGACTCCCCACACATCCCCTTTACACCAGCACTCTCCCTACGCTCCAATACTATCCCCTTACTCTCCACACTAACCCCGACACACTCCTTCACACACCCTCCATTCACTCTCGCAACTCTCCACACTCTTCTCGCTCTGACACCCCTTCTCTCTGCCCCCTCACAGCGATCACTCGCAGCTCACTCTCCCTCACTCCTCAGAGCCCCCCATCTCATCTCCCACTGTCCAGCCTCACTCTACTCCGACACACTCTGGTGAGGGATGGACAGGGCAGGACAGAATGGAAGTACGGGTAATGAGGAGAGTGGACGCAGGGCGACGAGAAGTGAGAGAGTGGGAGGAGTGGTGAGCACGGAGGGGCGGTAGAGAGAGAGGGAGAGGGGCGAGGAGGGCGGGAGATATCGGGTGTCTGAGGAAGGGATTATGGAGAACCAAGGCCCCGACGTCTTCCCTTCCTCCATCTCCCTTGTCCACCTGATAACGCCACTTGGACTATAACAGGATCCTGGTGGGTGCGCCTCACTCAAAGGACGTGAATGGAGTGCAGACGGGAGCCGTGTACAAGTGTCGGTACGGAGACAGGAGATGTGAAAAACTCAACCTTGACGGTAAGGGTAACACCTTCTCACTCTGAATGACTAGGGCGTGAGAGGGAAGGGCTTCATGAAGCGAGGAAGAGGAAGGGGAGGTAAGCAGGGATGAGGTAGGAGAGACCACGATTAGGGAGGGACAGGGAGGAAGGGTACGAAGGAAGGGGCGGTGGAGGAGGTGGGGGGGAATGTGGAGGCTGGGAGAGGGAGTTCGAGGCTGTAGAGAGAGCGAGGGTCTGTGAAGAGGGAGATGGAGGGGCAGCGAGGAGTTAGAGTGGGAAGGGCGCTGAGGAAGGGAGAAGCGAGGAGAAAGGGAGGGAGGGGTGTTGATGATGGAGGGAGTAGCGAGAATGGAGGGATCAGTAGGGGTAGCGAGGAGGGAGGGTGAGGGAGAAGAGGATTGCTGATGAGAGGGAGTGGAATAGATGGTGAGGTGGAATTGAGGAGGGAGCACGGTCTATTGAACATTCAGACTGAAACTTCACATTTACCAAGTATAATATATCTGTTTAAATAAAACCTATTCACTTGGTTCCTTACTGATTGTTTGCAAATAGCTCCAAAAGGAACAAATAATCTCGGACTTTCGATGACAGCAGGTGATAATTCTGGCCTTGTAAGTATCCATGCCGTCCCGTCACACACTCCCGGGGTCAGACACAGAGTGAAACTCCCTCCACACCGTCCCGTCACACACTCCCGGGGTCAGACACAGAGTGAAACTCCCTCCACACCGTCCCGTCACACACTCCCAGGGTCAGAAACAGAGTTAAGCTCCCTCCACACCGTCCCGTCACACACTCCGGGGTCAGACACAGAGTGAATCTCCCTCCACACCGCCCCATCACACACTCCGGGGTCAGACACACAGTGAAGGTCCCTCCGCACCGCCCCATCACACACTCCGGGGTCAGACACAGAGTGAATCTCCCTCCACACCGCCCCATCACACACTCCGGGGTCAGACACACAGTGAAGGTCCCTCCGCACCGCCCCATCACACACTCCGGGGTCAGACACAGAGTGAATCTCCCTCCACACCGCCCCATCACACACTCCGGGGTCAGACACACAGTGAAGGTCCCTCCGCACCGTCCTGTCACGCTGTCCTAGGGAAGCAGACACTCGCTTTCCAATCGAACCTTGGCAGGATGGTGCTCGGGACAGCCCGTGAGATGTCTTTGTTTCGCCGCTACCCCCACCGCAATACTGCCCGGACCCTGGTCTCTGTCAGTTCTGTGTGGGTGAGCACACAAGCTGGGTTCAGGAGGAAGTCTTCTGAAAAATGGAGAAGCTGACGGTATCAAGAATGGCGAAAGAAAGGGCAGGAAGCATGACAAAATATTCTAAAAATACATAGGGACGGGAAGTGACCAAGTGCAGCTCGAATACGGTGGAAAAAATTAGTCTATTGTTGCTTTTCTGACCTGGGCAGGACCTTCGCAGTGAGCGACTGGGACCTGGGGAGTGTAGTAGAACAGGGGTACATTATTCCCTGAGCAGGTAGACCGGCCGTCATCGACTAGGGAGCTGACTACAGGAGTTGGGATGCTATGTTGCAGTTTTATAAGACATTAACGAGGCTTCACTTTGATTATTATGCCGAGCTTTGGCCGCCCCGCTATAGGAAAGATGCCATTATACTGTAACGCATGCCAAGGAGATTTACGAAGACGTTTAATCAGGACTGGAAAGGAAGGGGGTTTAGGGAGGGGGTGGGGTGGGGGTGGGGTGAACGGGGGCAAGTTGTGAGGTGTCAGGTGGAGTCTGGAGGTTTAGGGAAGGGGGTGGGGTGAAGGTGGGGGTGGGGTGAACGGGGGCAAGTTGTGAGGTGACAGGTGGAGTCTGGGGGTTTAGGGAAGGGGGTGGGGTTTAGGGAAGGGGGTGAAGGTGGGGGTGGGGTGAACGGGGGCAAGTTGTGAGGTGACAGGTGGAGTCTGGGGGTTTAGGGAAGGGGGTGAAGGTGGGGGTGGGGTGAACGGGGGCAAGCTGTGAGGTGACAGGTGGAGTCTGGGGGTTTAGGGAAGGGGGTGGGGTGAAGGTGGGGGTGGGGTGAACGGGGGCAAGTTGTGAGGTGACAGGTGGAGTCTGGGGGTTTAGGGAAGGGGGTGGGGTGGGGGTGGGGTGGGGGTGGGGTGGGGTGAACGGGGGCAAGTTGTGAGGTGACAGGTGGAGTCTGGGGGTTTAGGGAAGGGGGTGGGGTGGGGGTGGGGTGAACGGGGGCAAACTGTGAGGTGACAGGTGGAGTCTGGGGGTTTAGGGAAGGGGGTGAAGGTGGGGGTGGGGTGAACGGGGGCAATCTGTGAGGTGACAGGTGGAGTCTGGGGGTTTAGGGAAGGGGGTGAAGGTGGGGGTGGGGTGAACGGGGGCAAGTTGTGAGGTGACAGGTGGAGTCTGGGGGTTTAGGGAAGGGGGTGAAGGTGGGGGTGGGGTGAACGGGGGCAAGTTGTGCGGTGACAGGTGGAGTCTGGGGGTTTAGGGAAGGGGGTGGGGTGAAGGTGGGGTGAACGGGGGCAAGTTGTGAGGTGACAGGTGGAGTCTGGGGGTTTAGGGAAGGGGGTGAAGGTGGGGGTGGGGTGAACGGGGGCAAGTTGTGAGGTGACAGGTGGAGTCTGGGGGTTTAGGGAAGGGGGTGAAGGTGGGGGTGGGGTGAACGGGGGCAAGTTGTGAGGTGACAGGTGGAGTCTGGGGGTTTAGGGAAGGGGGTGGGGTGGGGGTGGGGTGAACGGGGGCAAGTTGTGAGGTGACAGGTGGAGTCTGGGGGTTTAGGGAAGGGGGTGAAGGTGGGGGTGGGGTGAACGGGGGCAAGTTGTGAGGTGACAGGTGGAGTCTGGGGGTTTAGGGAAGGGGGTGAAGGTGGGGGTGGGGTGAACGGGGGCAAGTTGTGAGGTGACAGGTGGAGTCTGGGGGTTTAGGGAAGGGGGTGGGGTGAACGGGGGCAAGTTGTGAGGTGACAGGTGGAGTCTGGGGGTTTAGGGAAGGGGGTGAAGGTGGGGGTGGGGTGAACGGGGGCAAGTTGTGAGGTGACAGGTGGAGTCTGGGGGTTTAGGGAGGGGGTGGGGTGGGGGTGGGGTGAACGGGGGCAAGTTGTGAGGTGACAGGTGGAGTCTGGGGGTTTAGGGAAGGGGGTGGGGGTGAAGGTGGGGGTGGGGTGAACGGGGGCAAGTTGTGAGGTGACAGGTGGAGTCTGGGGGTTTAGGGAAGGGGGTGGGGGTGAAGGTGGGGGTGGGGTGAACGGGGGCAAGTTGTGAGGTGACAGGTGGAGTCTGGGGGTTTAGGGAAGGGGGGTGGGGTGGGGGTGGGGTGAACGGGGGCAAGTTGTGAGGTGACAGGTGGAGTCTGGGGGTTTAGGGAAGGGGGTGGGGGTGAAGGTGGGGGTGGGGTGAACGGGGGCAAGTTGTGAGGTGACAGGTGGAGTCTGGGGGTTTAGGGAAGGGGGTGGGGTGGGGGTGGGGTGAACGGGGGCAATCTGTGAGGTGACAGGTGGAGTCTGGGGGTTTAGGGAAGGGGGGTGAAGGTGGGGGTGGGGTGAACGGGGGCAAGTTGTGAGGTGACAGGTGGAGTCTGGGGGTTTAGGGAAGGGGGTGAAGGTGGGGGTGGGGTGAACGGGGGCAAGTTGTGAGGTGACAGGTGGAGTCTGGGGGTTTAGGGAAGGGGGGTGAAGGTGGGGGTGGGGTGAACGGGGGCAAGTTGTGAGGTGACAGGTGGAGTCTGGGGGTTTAGGGAAGGGGGTGAAGGTGGGGGTGGGGTGAACGGGGGCAAGTTGTGAGGTGACAGGTGGAGTCTGGGGGTTTAGGGAAGGGGGGTGAAGGTGGGGGTGGGGTGAACGGGGGCAAGTTGTGAGGTGACAGGTGGAGTCTGGGGGTTTAGGGAAGGGGGTGAAGGTGGGGGTGGGGTGGGGTGAACGGGGGCAAGTTGTGAGGTGACAGGTGGAGTCTGGGGGTTTAGGGAAGGGGGTGGGGTGGGGGTGGGGTGAACGGGGGCAAGTTGTGAGGTGACAGGTGGAGTCTGGGGGTTTAGGGAAGGGGGTGAAGGTGGGGGTGGGGTGAACGGGGGCAAGTTGTGAGGTGACAGGTGGAGTCTGGGGGTTTAGGGAAGGGGGTGGGGTGAAGGTGGGGGTGGGGTGAACGGGGGCAAGTTGTGAGGTGACAGGTGGAGTCTGGGGGTTTAGGGAAGGGGGTGGGGTTTAGGGATGGGGGTGAAGGTGGGGGTGGGGTGAACGGGGGCAAGTTGTGAGGTGACAGGTGGAGTCTGGGGGTTTAGGGAAGGGGGTGGGGTGAAGGTGGGGGTGGGGTGAACGGGGGCAAGCTGTGAGGTGACAGGTGGAGTCTGGGGGTTTAGGGAAGGGGGTGGGGTGGGGGTGGGGTGAACGGGGGCAAGTTGTGAGGTGACAGGTGGAGTCTGGGGGTTTAGGGAAGGGGGTGGGGTGGGGGTGGGGTGAACGGGGGCAAGTTGTGAGGTGACAGGTGGAGTCTGGGGGTTTAGGGAAGGGGGTGGGGTGGGGGTGGGGTGAACGGGGGCAATCTGTGAGGTGACAGGTGGAGTCTGGGGGTTTAGGGAAGGGGGTGGGTGGGGGTGGGGTGAACGGGGGCAAGTTGTGAGGTGACAGGTGGAGTCTGGGGGTTTAGGGAAGGGGGTGAAGGTGGGGGTGGGGTGAACGGGGGCAAGTTGTGAGGTGACAGGTGGAGTCTGGGGGTTTAGGGAAGGGGGTGGGTGGGGGTGGGGGTGAACGGGGGCAAGTTGTGAGGTGACAGGTGGAGTCTGGGGGTTTAGGGAAGGGGGTGGGTGGGGGTGGGGTGAACGGGGGCAAGTTGTGAGGTGACAGGTGGAGTCTGGGGGTTTAGGGAAGGGGGTGAAGGTGGGGGTGGGGTGAACGGGGGCAAGCTGTGAGGTGACAGGTGAAGTCTGGGGGTTTAGGGAAGGGGGTGAAGGTGGGGGTGGGGTGAACGGGGGCAAGCTGTGAGGTGACAGGTGGAGTCTGGGGGTTTAGGGAAGGGGGTGGGGTTTAGGGAAGGGGGATGAAGCCAGGATCTGATGACATGAGGAAAAGGTAAAAGGCTGGAGAATAAGGAATTTGATAGGATCTGAGATTATTCCCTCACTTCCCAACAGTCCTTCCAGGTGAGACAACACTTCACCTGCGAATCTGCTGGGGTCGCTGATTGTATCCGGTGCTCCCGAAGCATCATTTGTGGAACCCGACGTAGACTGGGGGACCGCTTTGTCGAGCGCATTCGCTCTATCGGCAGCAAACAGGATTGTTTATTTATTGAGATGAGCGAGGAATACGCCTCCTAGCCCTTCGACCCACGCTGCCGTACTGCCTAGCAATCCCTCGACTCCCAACCTAACCACAGGACAATGCACAGAACCAATTAACCTGCCAACCGATACGCCTTCGGACTGTGGGGAGACACCAGAGGGCGGGATGGGGTGGTGGGGAACCACGTGGTCACAGGGAGCGCATACAAACTCCTTACAGGCAGCGACGGGATTTGAACCTGTACTATAAAGCGTTGTGCTAACCACTGTGTTACAGTGCCGTCCTAGATTGCTCCGTGGCCAACCAATTTAACCCCAATTCCCATCCCTATCCCAATATGTCAGTCCACGGACTAATCTACTGCCACAATGACGCCACTCTCGGGTTGGAAACGCAACCCTCATATTCTGATCGAGAAGCTTCCAACCTGATGGCATATGAACTTCCATTTCCTCTAAGTTCCTGCAATTATCCCTCTTCTCAATTCCTTCTTCTTGCACTCCCACTCTTCTCACTTGCCACTTGCCCGCGGTGATTCTCCTCCTGGCCTTTCTACCATGGACAACTCTCCTCTCCTTTTTCCCTTTCCTTTCCAGTTCTGATGGAGGGTCTCGGCCAGAAATGTTGACTGTTTATTCATTTCCTTATTTACTGCATGGCCTGCTGATTTCCGCCAGCATTTTGAATGTGATTTTCCGGATCTGTAGGATCTCCTTTTTACGAGGATGTTGCCGGTTTGAGGACTGAATGATGGAGAAAGATATTACGCAGCTTGGGACTTTCTGTCTTGGAGCGTGGGAGACTGAGAGATGACCTTGTAGTAGAGTCCCAGAGATATTCAGCTCATAAGTAGGGGGGCTAACTCAGAAACTGGGGGTATGTCAGAAGCAGGATACTACATACAAAGAGAGGTGGATGCCTGGAATGCAGTGCTGGGGGCGGTGGTAGAGAGAGATCCATTAGGAACATATAAGAGACTTGCATAGACACGCGGATGAAAAAAAAATGGAGGGCTACGTGGAAGGGAAGCGTTAGAATGATCTTGGGGTGGGTTAAAAAGTGAGCACAAAATCGCATGCGGAAGAGCCTGTACTGAGCGGTGCTATGCTATGATCTAAAGTTTAAATTTAAAGTCAGAGCACGTGATCTAAAGGAGAAGCTGTGCGGACCGGAACTGGTTTTCTCAATTCCCCAACCCTGAGAAAGAAGAATGTGGCATCCAACTCTCTCTGTCTCTCGTGGTTTTATTTCCTTCTGTATCCGCCCAGGAGGAACTGAAATGCTTGCAAAAATAAAGCAGCCACGATGAGTGTTGGCGAACTAAGTCGGAACCTGTTTTATAACCCGACTGTTCTCGAATCACCGTCTTCTTATCTTCTTGCACTCAGTCACCTCTCACCTTTCTTCATTAGACTTGTCTCTCATCTGGGCAGCATCCTGGTGAATCTGTACCTGTCGTGAGTGTCCTTTAAACGTTGTTAATGTTCCTGCCTCAACCACTTCCTCTGGCAGCTCCTTCCTTATGCGGACCACCCTCTGGGTGAAAAAGTTGCTCCACTGATCGCCATTAAATCTCTTCCCTTCCACCTTGAACCTGTGTCCCCGGCTCCCCGATTCTCCAAACTTGTTGGAATGTAACTTTACCCCACCTGTGCCCCTCGTGGTTTTACACACCCCTGAGTCTCCTACGCTCCAAGTAATAAAGTCCCAACCTGCTCAACCTCTCTCCGTAACTCAGTCCCTCGAATTACGGCAACATCCCCGTAAATCTCCTCTGCACTCTTCCCAGCTCAATCACAATAACAAGACTGACTGCATTAACGGGTCGACCCCCACCTAGTCCTTCAATAATCTGAATCGACTTCCGAGGAAAGGCAAAATGGGGCGGCAGGGTGGTCTAATGGGATACCAGAGGTCCAATGGGACGAATGACCTCGTCCCCTGGAACGTTTCGAGATCTACAGGGGGAAATCGAGCGGTCACTTTGCAGCTGATTTCAGTAAAAGACACCACGAAATAGAGTCAAAATAGAAGCGGAACTTTCACCCGAATGAGGAACCCAAACGACTTTTTAAAAAGAGGCCCCCGAGTTGTTGGTGTGTACAGGGGAAGTTAAAAGCCGCTTTATAACTCGCCTTGTTTAGAGATATATATATAAAACCGGGAGATCGCAGCGATCAGGGCCAGGGCTGGGGGAGGGGGAAGAAGGGGATAGAATAAGTTTCAGACAGAGGGCATCACTTGGGATGTTTTCAAGAAGCTCAGAGCCGAAATCATCTCGACTGATGAAATAATCAGTTACTCGCCCCGGTCTCCCCGACAGTATCGCTCTATTCACCGGGTTTACTCTAATAGGGCCGCCCAAATCGCTCGGATTACCGAAAATACCGTCCCGTAATCATACTCCCCTGTCAGACACAGAGTGAAAGTTAATCTTAGACTGTCCTATCACATACTCCTGGGTGAGAGATTCCGTAACGAGATAATATCTATCTTGCACTCCCACTGACTGGTGTTTGCCCCTCCCCCTCCCCCCCTCTCCCACGCTCCCTCTCTCTCTCTCTCCCTCTCCCTCTCCCCCTCTCTCTCTCTTCCTCTCTCTCTCCCTCTTTCCCAGGTCTGTGCCCCACGGTTCACCTATGAATGTTACACAAACACTTATATCAATGGATTCTGCTACACCGTCGATCGCACACTGACCACATTTTTAAGGATTCCTCGGGAACTTCCAGGTAATTCGGGGTTTTTCCGTCAATCCCAGGACATAGGGAAAGGGGTGGGGGGGTGCTGGGCACTTTGGCATTCCAGCTACCTGTGTGTGTGCGCGTGTCTCCCCTCCCTCCTTCTCTCTCACAAACATTGGCAAACACACACACACACACACTCTCTCTCTCTCTCTCACACACACACACACACACACTCTCTCTCTCTCTCTCTCACACACACACACACACACTCTCTCTCTCTCTCTCTCACACACACACACACACACTCACACACACACACACAGACACACACACACACCACACACACACACACACACACTCACACACACACACACAGACACACACACACACCACACACACACACACACAGACACACAGACACACACACACACACACCACACACACACACACACACACACACATATTCAGGAGCCGTCTGTGTCACCCTCAGTCAGGATGAGAGTGAGAGAGTCTGTGTACATGAAGCGCGCTGTCATGTCGTTACACTGACCCCTGCCTAATCCTCTCCCTCCCACCAGAATGCCCCAGGGTCCTGATCGACATGGCGTTCCTGATTGATGGATCCGGCAGTGTGAGTGACCAGGATTTCAGAAGAATGAAGGAGTTTGTGAAGGCCATAATGCGGAAGTTCAAAAACCAGGACACTCAGGTAATTCGTCGCGGGGAGCGGGTCTCTGTATCTCGCTGCCACCGACTCGCTGAGCTTCTCTGCGGTC
Source organism: Hemitrygon akajei (assembly GCF_048418815.1). Lineage (NCBI taxonomy): Eukaryota > Metazoa > Chordata > Chondrichthyes > Myliobatiformes > Dasyatidae > Hemitrygon > Hemitrygon akajei. Next base: position 2,413,506 of record NC_133154.1, read on the forward strand.
TTGCTCCTGATTCCAGCGACTGCCGCCTCTCTTGTGTCTGCAGAATATCCCCAGGATCTCGTTTAATCTAAACTGTTTCCACGTTACACAGATCGCAGTGGTTCAGTTCAGTGACGACGCACGAAAGGAGTTTGATTTTAACGAATACAATAATGCTCGAGACAAGACAAGCCTTTTGAACAAAATTTATCAGTGGGATCAAGGAACTAACACACCAGGTGGAATCGGATTTGTGGCGTAAGTGTTAATGCCCCGGGAGGGGCGGTGAGGAGGGACGGTGCGCTGAAGGAAGGAAGGTGAGGAAAGAGGAGTAGTGTGAAGGGAGTGTTGTGGAAAAGGCATTAAGGAGGAGGGGATGTGAAGAGGGAGAGTGGTGAGGAGGGAGCGCTAAAACAGAAGTGGTGAACAGAGGGCCCCGGGAGGGTTGGTGAGATTGGAGCACTGTTGGAAAGGCAATGAAGGGGTTGAAAGTGCTGTGGAATGTGCGGCGAGGGAGGGAAGGAGAAGAGGGAGGAGAGGAAGGAGAGGCGCTGAGGAGGGAGTACCACATGAAGGATAAGGCGGTAAGGATGGGGAGAGCACCTCATGGTGAATGGTAAGGAGGGCCGGGCAACGAGGAAGGAGGAGCGATGATAGAGTGGAGGAGTGGTGAGGATGAATGAGGCCTAGGAGAAGGGCGGTGAGGAGGAAAGGGCGGGAGAAAGGGGCATCATGTATAGGTTTTAACGCAATATCCCTTCACAGTGACGAAATCTTCATACCAGCCTCTGGCGCAAGGGACTCGGCAAAACGAATACTGATCACCATCACCGATGGGGAGTCACAAAACAGAAACTTTGGACCAGCCATCGACGCCGCAGATCGAAAAAATATTATCCGTTATGCCATCGGGGTGAGACAGTAGATCACTTAGTCCACTTCATTCCGCGTCCAGCTCTGAAAAGCCTCCGCAACCATTGCATTAAAGCCTCTCGTGGTTCACCTTATCTCGTGCCTTCTATTAGACCACATACTCTGCATCCATTGCCTAAAAGCCTCTCGTGGTTCACCTTCTTCAATGCCTTTTGTTAGCCATTACACTACAAATAAGTCTCTCGAGAATCAATTTTTTCCAGTGTTCTGCTGGCCCAAACGTTTTACTTCAAATACCAGCAAGCCTTTCGTGGATCACCTTATTCAGTGCCTTCTGTTACATTCCTCATCCACTGCAAACAAGTCCCTCCTGGGTCACCTTATACAAAGACTTCTGTTGCCCCATACACGCTATATCCGCCCATAAGCCTCTCGTGTGTCACATTATGCAATGCCTCCTTCTAGTCTAAATACTCCTCATCCACTGCACCATCCCAGAAAGTACTTGCAATTCCCCGCAACAATTGCCCTTTTACCTTCCGAAGGTGGGGAGAGCGTTCAACAACTATCGAGCGAGGCAGGAGATCGAGAAAATCGCTTCACGGAAGGAAAATGTTTTCCAAGTCACTGACTTTCAAGCTCTGGACAGCATCAAGAATCAACTGCAGGAAAAGATATTTGCAATTGAAGGTAGCCAACACTGTTTAATCAAACTTGAAAGAGTTGTACAAAGTCAATGTCATTGTGGAGGAACAAGGGGATCTTGGGGTCCATAGATCCCTCAAAGCTGTGGCACAAGTTGATAGGATGGTTAAGAAGAATATGTTGCGTTGGCCTGCATTAGTCGGGGAACTGAGTTTGAGTGCTGCGAGATAACATTGCAGCTTTGGCCGCATTTGGAGTATCCTGCTCTGTTCTAATCGCTTCATTATAGGAAGGATGTGGACGCTTTAGAGAGGGCACAGAGGAGAATCTGCCTGAATTAGGGAGTGTGTCTTATGAGGATAGGTTTAGAGAGCTAGGGCTTATCTCTTTGAAGAGAAGGATGATAAGAGGTATCTTCATAGAGGTGTATAAGATTGTGAGAGGCATAGATAGAGTTTACAGCCAGCTCCTTTCTCCGAGGAGACAATAGGCAACACGAGGGGACATCCTTTTAAGGTCAGTGCAGGAATGTTTAGGTATGTAGGTCTTTGACTAGGGGAGTGGTGGGTGTCTGGAACACACTGCTGGGGATGGTGATTGTGGCTGATACAACAGATACATTTCAGAGACTCCCCCCTTCCCCGAACCTCCGTACACCCTTCGAAACGGTAGGTATCGGAGGCGCAGCCCGGGCGATGAGTGCTGGTGCGGTTTGTACACGGAGCGATCCGCGGTCACTGTATGCTGGTGGTAGAGGGGAGGAACCAGCTGTGTGGGAAGCTTTATCCAAGATGTTGTCGAGTCTCTCGAAAGTTCAAGGAGGACAGGAACTGTGGTGGACGTGGTGTGTACAGACCAACCCCACCTGGCGAAGTGACTGAAGTGCCCCCGTCACACCCTGACCCCTGTAGATAGGAGAATGGTGTGTAGCTGGACAAATCACGGTACCCCTGACCGATCAGCACCCACCGCCGGTCCGCCTTCCCCAGGGTTGACACTCCCTCTTGTGGTTTCTCCCGCAGGGACGAATCGGAAGGGGGTCAGCTCGTTCCAATTGGAGATGGCTCAGGAAGGACTTAGTTCATTGGTGACGTCCGTGAGTGGAAATAAGCACCTCTTGGGGGAGGGCGAGAGGGCGGTAGGTGAAACGGTCATAGATGTGGGTGCGGAGATGTCCAAGGATAGAGTAGGGGGTTGGGAGCGCCGTAGGAGGGTAAGTGGATGATGTAGTGAAAAGCGAGCGTCTTTGAAGAGAGCACTTTGAGGAAGGGATGGAGCAAGAGCGAGAGGAGTGGGAGCTGAGGATGGCGGAGGGAGGGGTGCCGAGGGGAAGCGAGCGCCGCGGGAGGGAACAGTAAGGAGGGAAGCGAGCTGACGAAGGAGGGGACTTCGCGGGAGGAAACAGCGGGGACTCAGGGCGCACAGGTGCTACGGGAAGAAAGGGGGGAAGTAGGGAAGCATTGGACGTGTGGAGCGATGGAGGAGCTGGTGAGGAGGGAGGGATGGCAAGGAGTGCCAGGATATAGGAGGAGCTGAAGAGGCAGAGAGCGCTGAGGGAGGGGTGCTGAGAAGGAGGGCTGACGAGGAGAGATGAAGGAGACCCGAAGAGTGAGGCAGCCGCGAGGCGAGAGGGGGAGGCGAGAAGGAGGAAACACCACGGGAGAGGCAGCGAGGAATGAGCGATGTCAAGGAGGGACGGAAGCATGCAAAGAGAGACAGGGAAGGAAGGGCACCTTAGGGAGGGGCATTGAGGAGGGAGGGGCGGCACAATGAGAGAGGTGGTAAGGAGGAACGAACGGTGAAGTGGAAGGAGCAGGTAGGAAAGACCAAACCGACGTGCGCACCGTTTCTTGACTAACGTCTCACCTCCTCCTTCCTTCCCTCTCCCCTCATTCAGAACGCTTTCGTTCTTGGGGCGGCTGGAGCGTACGACTGGTCGGGAGGGTTGTTTCAGATCCATTTGGACAACAAGGTCTTCATCAACGAGACCCAGGGCCAGGAGGACATGAAAAATTCTTATCTGGGTGAGAGGGGGCAGTGCGAGGCGGCCACGGAAACGGGAAGGGGGGTAGAGATCACAGAGACGGGGAAGCGTGCAGGGAAGGGCCACCGAATCGAGCAGGAATGTATGGGAGGAACCGAGTCACAGAGACGGGGAGTCTGGAAAGGTCTGGGATAGTTAGCAACTGTCTGGAATAGCCGGAGACGGTCTGGAATGGTCTAGGATAGTTTGCCACAGGCCGGGATGGTCCAGCAAGACCTGGGAAGACATGGGAAAACTGGGAATGTCCGGCGTAGTCCGGGAAATTCTGGTAAGCTTTTGGAAGACCAAGTTAGACCAAGAAGAAGGAGCTGGAAAACTAAGACAGTAAGACCAGCCCTGCTCCTGTCTTCCCAGGATACAGCATGAGGGAGGCAAAGAGCTCGTCTGGAACGTTTTACGTAGTGGGAGCCCCCCGCTACAGACACCGGGGCCTGGTCCTAGTCTACCATCAGAAGTGGAAAGGATCGAGACACGTGGAGAGAATCGCGTGGGAGCAGGTGAGATCCTCCTCTTTCTTCGACAACCCTTCCCCTCTGGTTCTCCTCCCCCCTCCCCACCGCTTTCCCTCTTCACCGCGTTGCCTCGCTAACCCTCACTCTCCCTCCTCACTCACTCCCTCTCACCTCGCTGTCCACTACCCTGCGTCCTCATCCTCCCCCAACCCGCAGTTCACTGCACAGCGCTCAATCAATCCCTCCCACCTCAAAGCCCCTTCCTCTCCTCTCTCCTCATCACGTCTCCGTCACCCCAACTTCTTACTTCCCCTTCCGATGCCTCCCTCCGCGGGTCTCTTCCCTCCCATTTCGCCATCCCTCCCTTGCCGAAGCACACTGAGGTCACGCTGTATTGACAGATCGGGTCGTACTTTGGCGCGGAACTGTGCCCGGTGGATCTGACGGGAGATGGATTAACGGACCTGGTGCTGGTGGGCGCCCCCCTGCACAGGGGGCAGGACACTGGGGGGATGGTATCTGTCTACAAGTTTCTAGAGGTATGTCCAAACTGAGGGAGAGGGTGGAGAGGGGCGGAGGCTGGAGGGTAAGTGCAGAGGAGAGGGAGGAGGGAATGGGGAGATGTAGGAAAGGAACTGGAGGGAAGAGAGGGGAAGGAAGGGACGGGTGGGGAAGGAGGAGAGGGAGACGGAACGATGGGGGAACGAAGGGTTGGAAGGAGGGATGACAGGAGGGAGAGAGACAGAGATGGAAACAGTGTCTCCCTGAAACACCTTTCTCCGCTGTCCCACCCCCCCCCCCACCCCCAGGGCAAGTTGGACCCTCGAATCCGCTTGACTGGTAGCCGGGGGGAGCCCCTGTCCCGGTTCGGGGCGGCGATCGCCCAGCTGGGCGACCTGAACGGGGACAAGTTGTCGGACGTGGGGGTCGGGGCTCCCCTAGAAGACGAGAAGAGAGGTGGCATCTATATCTATCACGGGACGAACACTGGGCTGAACCCGGTTCCTGCACAGGTCAGTCTGAACCTCCGAGCGTCCGTCTGTTCCTTCACACACCCACCCCCCCCCCAGCCCGGCCCTGTGACCGCACACAGCCCAGTCAATCACTCTGTCCCTCCATGATCCTCGCAGGTTGGCCTGCCTCTCCGTTCCACCATCCTTCCCTCCATCTCTGCCTCCCTCCGCCTGGCTCCCTCTCCCTCAGTCCCTCGCTCTGCCCTCCTCCTTCCCCTCGCCATCCTTCAGTCAGGCGGTCACTCAGGTCAGGCTTCCGTAACCAGTTGCTGGCGATCAGCTGTTTCCAGGTAGCATTGCTACGGAGAGCCAGTGTCGCCTATAACCGGGTGGTAGGAAGCGCCAGCTCCTGGGTGGTTCTGCCTGGAGCCGGTTGCTGGGGATGGCCCTGTCGCCAGGACGGTGTGTCTGACACCAGAACCCAGATCTGTTCTTACTCCCTCCCGACAGCACATCCGCTCGTCTACCGTGCAGACCGGCCTCCAGTACTTCGGCCGCGCCATCCACGGCGCCCTGGACCTCAGCAACGACGGTCTGGCGGACATCGCGGTGGGCGCCTTGAACAAGGTCTTCGTCTTTCGGTAGGCGTCCCCCACATCTCCTCCGTCTGAGGTCAAGAGAGTTGGGGCCTTGACGTTACCGGGTGTGAATATCGCCAGTAGTCTGTCCTGGTCCAATCACATAGACGCCAAGGGCAAGAATTCTCACCAGCTCCTCTACCTCCATAGGACCATAAGGCACAGGAGAAGAACGAGACCATTCAACCTACCGAGTGCTCCGCCATTTATTATCCTTCACAACCCCATTCTCCTGCCTTCTCACCGTAATCATTGACGACCCTATCAATTTCCGCTTTAAATATATCCAGTAAATTGTTTTCCGTAGCCGTCTGTGACTCTCAGGAGACTAAAGAAATTCGGAACGTCCCGTCAACCGTCACCAATTTTATCGATGTATCTAAGGCCAGAGGACGCAGCCTCAGAATAGCGAAACGTCCCTTTAGAACAGAGATTAGAAGAACTTTCTTTGGATAGAAGGTGCTGAGTATGGGGAATCTATTACCACAGAAGGCTAGAGTTAAAGTGAGGGTTGTTGGGCAGCGCGGCTCGAAGGACCGGCAGGGTCTATTCCGCGCTGTATCCCAATAAATACATATTGAAAAAATCTTTGTAATTTTCTATGGACTCTTTCAAGCTTATTGATTTCCTTCTTGTAGGTAGGTGACCAAATCTGCACGCAATACTCCAAATTCGGTCTTGTAGCTTTTATTCCGTCCGCCAGAGGAAGCGGGATCTCCCAGTGGCCACCCATTTTAATTCCACTTCCCATCCCCATTCTGATATGTCAGTATATGGCCGCTACCGTCGCGGTGACGCCATACTCAGGTTGGAGGAGCAACACTTTATATTTCGTCTGGGTAGCTTCCAATCTGATGGCATGAACATTGATTTCTTGAACTTGAATGCCCCCCCTTTCACCATTCCCCATTCCCATTTCCCTCTCTCACCTCATCTCACTATCTGCCTATTACCTCCCTCTGATCCTCCTCCCATTTTCTTTCTTCCATGGCCTTCTGTCCTCTCCTATCAGATTCCCCCTTCTCCAGCCCTGAATCTCTTTCGCCAATCAGCTTCCCAGCTCTTTACTTCACCCATCCCGGTTTCACCTATCAGCTTGTGATTCTTCCTCCCCTCCCCCCACTTCCTTACTCTGACTCCTCATCTTTTTTTCTCCGGTCCTGGTGAAGGGTCTTGGCCCGAAACGTCGACTGTACTCTTTCTGGCCTGCTGAATTCCTCCGCATTTTGTGTGTGTTACTTGGATTTGCAAGCATCTGCAGATCTTGTCTTGCTTGTGACTAGCCATTTTAGTCGTCATTCTGTCTTGTTCTACCTGCGTGCACTGAGCTGTGAAATGATCTATGGTATTCAAAACAAAGTTTTTTCACTGTACCTGTGACAATAATAAACCAATGTATTAATTGGGGGATAGAAGTGAGCGATTGAGTGGGCGATTGAGGCCCAAACTCAAGAGGCCTGTTCAAGAGCCTTATAACAGCGGGGTAGAAGCTGACCTTGAGCCTGTTGGTACGTGCTTTTACACTTTTGTATCTTCTGGTAAATCAGTTTAGCGCTGTCACAGCGCAAAGCTCGGTTTGCATAATCGATCAGATCATTACACCGTGCATTGAGGTAGATCAAGGTAAAACAATACCAGGTGGCAGAATAAAGCGAAACAGCTGCAGAGAAAGCTCAGTGTAGGCGGGCAACAAGGTGCGAGCGCCACGATGAGGTCGATTCTCCGGCTTTTGTATTTTCTGCCTGATCGAGGGTGGGAGCGGGGAGAAATGAGAATGCCCGGGTGAGTGATCCTTCAGGCAACAGAAAGTGTAGACAGAGTCCAAAGAAGCGAGGCTGATTTCCATGATGTGCCGAGTTCAGTGTTAACTCCCTGGGGCTTTTTTTACGGCCGTGCGTAGAGCAGTTACCGAACCACGCTGTGATATATTCAAATACGATCCTTTCTATGGTACATCAATACAAAAATTGGTGAGGGTCGACAGGTCCTCATGCAGAATTTCTGTAGCCTCTTGAAGGCCTAGAGACGCTATTGAGCTGACTTGCCGTGACTTCTACGTGTCTGGGCCAGCAGAGGCGATGGGTGATGTAAACTCCCGGTGATTTAAACATCACTCCTAGTGATGTAAACTCCCGGTGATTTAAACGCCACTCCTAGTGATGTAAACTCCCGGTGATTTAAACGTCACTCCTAGTGATGTAAACTCCCGGTGATATAAACGTCACTGCTAGTGATGTAAACTCCCGGTGATATAAACGCCACTCCTAGTGATGTAAACTCCCGGTGATATAAACGCCACTCCTAGTGATGTAAACTCCCGGTGATTTAAACGCCACTCCTAGTGATGTAAACTCCTGGTGATATAAACGCCACTCCTAGTGATGTAAACTCCCGGTGATATAAACGCCACTCCTAGTGATGTAAACTCCCGGTGATTTAAACGCCACTCCTAGTGATGTAAACTCCCGGTGATATAAACGCCACTCCTAGTGATGTAAACTCCCGGTGATTTAAACGCCACTCCTAGTGATGTAAACTCCTGGTGATATAAACGTCACTCCTAGTGATGTAAACTCCCGGTGATATAAACGCCACTCCTAGTGATGTAAACTCCCGGTGATTTAAACGCCACTCCTAGTGATGTAAACTCCCGGTGATATAAACGCCACTCCTAGTGATGTAAACTCCCGGTGATATAAACATCACTCCTAGTGATGTAAACTCACGGTGATTTAAACGCCACTCCTAGTGTTGTAAACTCCCGGTGATATAAACGCCACTCCTAGTGATGTAAACTCCCGGTGATATAAACGCCACTCCTAGTGATGTAAACTCCTGGTGATTTAAACGTCACTCCTAGTGATGTAAACTCCCGGTGATTTAAACGCCACTCCTAGTGATGTAAACTCCCGGTGATATAAACGCCACTCCTAGTGATGTAAACTCCTGGTGATTTAAACGTCACTCCTAGTGATGTAAACTCCCGGTGATATAAACGCCACTCCTAGTGATGTAAACTCCCGGTGATATAAACATCACTCCTAGTGATGTAAACTCACGGTGATTTAAACGCCACTCCTAGTGTTGTAAACTCCCGGTGATATAAACGCCACTCCTAGTGATGTAAACTCCCGGTGATATAAACGCCACTCCTAGTGATGTAAACTCCTGGTGATTTAAACGCCACTCCTAGTGTTGTAAACTCCCGGTGATATAAACGCCACTGCTAGTGATGTAAACTCCTGGTGATATAAACATCACTCCTAGTGATGTAAACTCCTGGTGATGTAAACGTCACTCCTAGTGATGTAAACTCCCGGTGATATAAACGCCACTGCTAGTGATGTAAACTCCCGGTGATTTAAACGCCACTCCTAGTGATGTAAACTCCTGGTGATTTAAACATCACTCCTAGTGATGTAAACTCCTGGTGATTTAAACATCACTCCTAGTGATGTAAACTCCCGGTGATATAAACATCACTCCTAGTGATGTAAACTCCTGGTGATTTAAACATCACTCCTAGTGATGTAAACTCCCGGTGATTTAAACATCACTCCTAGTGATGTAAACTCCTGGTGATTTAAACATCACTCCTAGTGATGTAAACTCCCGGTGATATAAACATCACTCCTAGTGATGTAAACTCTTTGAAGTTCTCAACATTCTCGAGCAGACAAGTGTGGATGCACCACCACTGGTGGTGGAGTGGAGCGAGAAGAGGGAGGGAAGGGGAGTGAGAAGGGAGTGGGCAGGGAGAAAGGAGCGAGACAGGTGGAATTGGGAGTGGGGGAGGGCATTAGAGGATAGGAGTGAATTGAGAGGGAGAGGCTGAGGAAAGACGGAGGGATGGTGAGGAGAACAGGTGACGGATAAGAAGTGAGGGGGTGACGCAGAGAGATGGGGAAGTGGAACAGAGAGAGCGGGAAGGAGAAGGGGAGAGAAAGAGTGCGAGGTACGGGGAGAGGGATGGGGAGGGAGATGGATAGAGGGAGGAGGACCCATATATGGGACAGGAAGAGGCAGTCTGTGTTATATACACTGATGGGTCCCTGTCACCTTTCCTAGGTCACGCCCAGTCGTGGATGTCGAAGTGCAGATCACCTTCACCCCGGCCAAGATCAAGTTAAAGGACGTGGACTGCCCAGACAATGCTCCAGCAAAACCCATCGTACAAGTGGAAATGTGTTTCACCCTGAAAGAACTCACCAAGAAACTATCAAGTAAAAACACCAACCTGAGACAAAAAGAAATTAACACCCTGGGGTTAGATCTCAGCCTATAACCCATTTGCAGGAATGCCTGTTATTCTATACATAGACCCTCAAAAGCATCTCATTAAATCCCAGCCTGAAACAACTCTATATTCTATATATAACAATATATAACAATTCTATATATAACCACCCAAACACTGGATCAGATTCTAGCCTGTAACCCACTTCTGTCGATCTGCCGAAGCCCTGGATTAGATCCCATTTTGCAACCCATTCCCTGAGACCTTTTATTCTATATATAACACCACCCTCCACTAGAACCCCTTGATTCGTGGCCAGTTTGCAACGCACTCCCGGGGATCTGTTATTCGATGTAGAACCCACTCCTCCCCCCCTACCCCCGAACCCCTGGCTTAGATTCAAGCCTGTAACCCACCTTTGGAGATCTACAATTCTACCTATACACCACCCAAACACTTGGATTAGATCCCAGCCTGTAATCCACTCCTGGGAATCTGATATTCAATATAGATACCACCAGAGCCCCTGGGTCAGGTTCCAGTCTGTCATGGAATCTGCCCCGTGAATGAAAGTAGGGCATTACTGAACTGACCAATCAGGGTATCACCTTCTGCTGAACTAATGGCATCTCACCCTTTCTGCCGACATAATGTCCATGTTCCACTGTTCCCTGCACATTCATGTATCTGTCTGTTAGCTTCCTAAAGACCTTTATCAGACCCTCCAACATAACCCCCCCCCCCCCCCCCACCGGGCATCACTTTCCAGGCTCCCACCATTCTCTGTTGTCTCTGTACGAGACCCTTAATAGGATTGGAAAGGGTAGGAGACAGAGCAGGTTTAAGAAGATAAGGGGTGATGGGGAGCAGTTCAACATGGTAGGTGATAGGTGAGGGGGAATGTTGTTTCCCTCATTCTAAAGACATCCTCATCCCTCTCTCCCCTGCTCCCGCCCTCATGCCCCTCCGATCAACTCCCTCTGATCCCCCAACTTTTTCTCTTTATTCTCTTTTCCCACCAGATTCCTTCCTCAGCTTTTCCACTCTCCGACCGATCGACTCCCAGCTTCTCACATCATCCCCCCTCTTTCCCACCCAATTCCCAAACACTCCTCCCTCCCATCACTTGGTCTCACGTGTTACCTGTTGGGTTGTTTCCTTCCCATCCCTCCACCTTCTCACTCCGGCTTGTCCTTCCCATCCTTCCACCTTCTCACTCCGGCTTGTCCTTCCCATCCCTCCACCTTCTCACTCCGGCTTGTCCTTCCCATCCCTCCACCTTCTCACTCCGGCTTGTCCTTCCCATCCCTCCACCTTCTCACTCCGGCTTGTCCTTCCCATCCTTCCACCTTCTCACTCCGGCTTGTCCTTCCCATCCCTCCACCTTCTCACTCCGGCTTGTCCATCCCATCCTTCCACCTTCTCACTCCGGCTTGTCCTTCCCATCCTTCCACCTTCTCACTCCGGCTTGTCCTTCCCATCCCTCCACCTTCTCACTCCGGCTTGTCCTTCCCATCCCTCCACCTTCTCACTCCGGCTTGTCCTTCCCATCCCTCCACCTTCTCACTCCGGCTTGTCCTTCCCATCCCTCCACCTTCTCACTCCGGCTTGTCCTTCCCATCCCTCCACCTTCTCACTCCGGCTTGTCCTTCCCATCCTTCCACCTTCTCACTCCGGCTTGTCCTTCCCATCCCTCCACCTTCTCACTCCGGCTTGTCCTTCCCATCCCTCCACCTTCTCACTCCGGCTTGTCCTTCCCATCCTTCCACCTTCTCACTCCGGCTTGTCCTTCCCATCCCTCCACCTTCTCACTCCGGCTTGTCCTTCCCATCCCTCCACCTTCTTACTCCAGTTTGTCCTTCCCATCCCTCCACCTTCTTACTCCGGCTTGTCCTTCCCATCCTTCCAGTGCCGGTGAAAGGTCTCAACCCGAATCACCGACTGTTCATTCTCCTCCACAGATGTTGCTCTGGGGTGGGTGGGTGTGAGTGTGTGTTCTTTTGCATGTGTGTGCACAGATGCACGTGTACGTCTGTGCATCTGCATGTGTATGTGTGTGTGTGTGTATGTGTGTTTGCGCACGCGTGTGCGTGTGTGCACCCATGCATGTGTGTGAGCCTGTCTGTGTGTGTTCTTTTGCGTGTGCACACATGCGCGTGTATGTCTGTGCGTCTGCATGTGTGTGTATATGTGTGTGTGCGCACGCATCTATGTAAGTGTGTGCATCTGCATGTGTGTCTGTGTGGGTGAGTGTCTGTGTGCGTGTATGCATATGTGTGCGCGCGCGTGTGCGTGTGTATATGTGTGCGTGTGTTATGGGTGTATGCACCTGTGTATGTGTGTGAGCCTGTGTGTGTGTGTGTGTGTGTGTGTGTGTGTGTGTGTGTGTGTGTGTGTGTGTGTGTGTGTGTGTGTGTTCTTTTGCATGTGCACACGTGCGCGTGTATATCTGTGCGTTTGCATGTGTGTGTATGTATGGGTGTGTTATGCGTGAGTGTGAGTCTGCGTGCACGTATGTGTGTGTGTTCATGCATGTGCACGTGTGTGTTATGCATGTGTGCATGCAATACCTTGGGATTCTCTTTAATCTCAATTGTGAAGGACTTCATGTCTTTGTTTCTTGAAGCCTGTACTGGTCCCTCTACTACCCTCAGGGTCTCTCCTCTACAACCCTAACCCTAACCCTCTACTACCCTCAGGGTCTCTCCTCTGCAACCCTAACCCTAACCCTCTACTACCCTCAGGGTCTCTCCTCTACAACCCTAACCCTAACCCTCTACTACCCTCAGGGTCTCTCCTCTACAACCCTAACCCTAACCCTCTACTACCCTCAGGGTCTCTCCTCTGCAACCCTAACCCTAACCCTCTACTACCCTCAGGGTCTCTCCTCTACAACCCTAACCCTAACCCTCTACTACCCTCAGGGTCTCTCCTCTACAACCCTAACCCTAACCCTATACTACCCTCAGGGTCTCTCCTCTACAACCCTAACCCAATCCCTCTACTACCCTCAGGGTCTCTCCTCTACAACCCTAACCCTAACCCTATACTACCCTCAGGGTCTCTCCTCTACAACCCTAACCCTAACCCTATACTACCCTCAGGGTCTCTCCTCTACAACCCTAACCCAATCCCTCTACTACCCTCAGGGTCTCTCCTCTACAACCCTAACCCTAACCCTATACTACCCTCAGGGTCTCTCTTCTACAACCCTAACCCTAACCCTATACTACCCTCAGAGTCTACAAACCTAACCCAATCCCTCTACTACCCTCAGGGTCTCTCTTCTACAACCCTAACCCTCTACTACCCTCAGGGTCTCTCCTCTACAACCCTTTGGAAAAAGCGAACAGAGTACAGAGTTAATGGCAATGTGGGGGAACAGAGGGATCTTGGGGTCCACGTCCATAGATCCCTGAAAGTTACCGCACAATTTTATAGGGTGGTTAAGAAGACGTGGTGTTCATTAGACAGATGATTGAGTTCAGCCGCGACCTAATGTTCCAACTCTATAACCCTCCACGTTTGCAGCATTGTCTTCGTTCTGCTCTCCTCATTATAGGAAGAATGTGGGAGATTCAGGGAGGGGGCAGAGCAGATTTACCAGGATGCTGCCTCGTTTAGAGAATATGTTTTACGAAGAAAGGTTGATCGACCACAGACTTAGCAGTGATGAAGGAGGAGGAACGACGTGATAGAGGTGTAAAAAACAAGAAGCATAGATAAGCGGATAGTCAATGCCTTATTCCCAGGGCGGTAATGGCAAAAACAAGAAGGCATCACTTTAAGGTGACCTGAAACCATAAGCCATTACAGGTATAATATAATTAGGCTATTCGGCCCATCAAGTCTGCTCCACCATTCCATCATGTCTGATTTATTATCGCTCTCACCCAGATTCTCCTGCCTTCCTTCTGTAGCTTTTGATGGCCTTACTAACCGAGAACCTAACAACCTTCGCTTGAACTATTCCCAATGACTTAGCCGCCACAGACAACTGTGACAATGAATTCCACAGATTCACCACCCTCTGGCCAAAGAAATTCCTCATCATCTCTGTTTTAAGTGGACGTTCGTCTACTCTGAGGCTGTGTCCTCTGGTCCTAGACTCCCCGATTATAGGGAACATGCTCTACACATGTACTCTACTTGGGGCTTTCAATATTCAATAGTTTGAATGAGATCCCTCTCCCCATTCTTCTAAACTCCAGTGAGTACAGGCCTAGAGACATCAAACGTTCCCCATACGTAAACCCTTTCATTCCTCAAACCTCCTCTGGACCTTCTCCTACGACAACACATCCTTTAATAGAGGGAAGTATAGAGGTAGTCACACACACACAGAGTACAGATCTCTCTCTCTCACACACACGCACACACACAGAGTACAGATCTCTCTCCCTCTCACACACACAGTACAGATCTCTCTCTCTCTCACACGCACACAAAGTAAAGTTCTCTCTCTCACACACACACACACACACACACACACAGAGTACAGATCTCTTTCTCTCTCACACACACAAACAGTACAGATCTCTCTCTCACACACACAGAGTACAGATCCCTCTCTCTCACACACACACAGTACAGATCTCTCTCTCTCACACACACACACACACAGTACAGATCTCTCTCTCTCTCACACACACACACAGCACAGATCTCTCTCTCACACACACACACACAGCAGATCTCTCTCTCTCTCACACACACACACACACACAGTACAGATCTCTCTCTCACACACGCACACACACAGAGTACAGATCTCTCTCTATCTCTCTCACACACGCACAGAGTACAGATCTCTCTCGATCTCTCTCACACACACGCACACACACAGAGTACAGATCTCTCTCTATCTCTCTCACACACGCACACAGAGTACAGATCTCTCTCGATCTCTCACACACACACACACACACAGTACAGATCTCTCTCTCTCACATGCACACACAGAGTACAGATCTCTCTCTCTCTCTCACACACACACACACACACAGAGTACAGATCTCTCTCTCTCTCACACACACACACGCACACACAGAGTACAGAACTCTCTCACACACACAGTACAGATCTCTCACACACACACAGTACAGATCTCTCTCTCACACACAGTACAGATCTCTCTCTCTCTCACACACAGTACAGATCTCTCTCTCACACACACAGTACAGATCTCTCTCTCTCACACACACAGTACAGATCTCTCTCTCTCTCTCACACACACACACACACACACACGCACACACACAGAGTACAGATCTCTCTCTCTCACACACACACACAGTACAGATCTCTCTCACACACACACACACACACAGAGTACAGATCTCTC